>NC_051848.1:19646499-19769359 GCF_002237135.1 Teleopsis dalmanni
GAAATTTCGTTCGAAACACAAAATTTGATGCAAACTCTTTGTTCAATATTTTTTTCCATTGTTTTTTTCGCAACGCACTACTGAGGTGAACTGGTTTCACCAGCTGCCGTAAACGAACTGTCTGACAGATCGCGCTCATTTTTGGCATAGTAATTGTCCTTAATTGCTGCCAAACTGAATAACTTAAAATATCGAAAAATATACAGCGCGCGAATTTTAAATGAGAATTTCCGAAAACTTTTCGGTCTTAATGTACTTCATTCTATAGTATATCTATAGTATATATGTATGTGTGTTACGACCTGGATGATTTTAATAATTTTCAATAAAATCAGGGTTGTTCTTTTGAAGGTAAGTTTATTTTATATAAAGCTTTCTAAGCTTCTTAAAGGATAAAGATAAGCTTTATAGTCCTTATATTTCTAAAAATATATTTAAATATATTGTTAATAAAAGTAAAAAAAGAATAATTTATAGTTAAATAAATTTTTATTTTAAAAATTGGAAATCAAATTTATCTTTGTGTTCCTTTTAAGGATTTCCATCGTAATTTATGTGAAATATAACGTTTAACAGCTATTGATTTTTTTAAACACAACAATTCAATTCGAAACAAAAAACACATTTAACAAACAATTCCGATTTATTGCAAATAAATTAATAGTTGCGTATATTGTAATTATTCGGAAAGATATTATTAACAGAACTTAAATTATAATTTTTCATTGAGCGTGACTTTAAGACCAAAAACATTTTACACCTACAAGGAAATCCACTTCATCAAACATCTACAACGGTCGCTGTGGAGCGAACGGATTATTTTACCGTGGCGTCTGCAGATACCGCCCTCAAGACGCAAGGCAATAGTAAAGTACACCCAAGTCCAGGGGCAGCGCGCAGTGTTTGGGCGTTGCCCCTGACTGCCTCATGTAATATGGTAGCTGAAGAGGATAGTGGTGGTGGTGCTGGAGGAGTTGGTGGTGGTGTCGATGAGCATGACAGTAATTTGTTGTTGTTCGAGGGTTTGGATGGTGCTATGGCAAATTTAGATGATATATTTGATGTGATAAAAAATGGTGAGGTTAGTGATGTCGAGGCACTTGTCGAAAAATTTGGTATGGAGTGTTTGTCTGCTAGAGATCGCCACGGTTATACACCTGCTCATTGGGTAGCTCTAAATGGTAATGTTGAGATGATGCGTTATTTGATTGAGCGGTCTGCGCCAGTCGATTTACCTTGTTTGGGCACGCAAGGTCCACGACCTATACACTGGGCGTGTCGTAAAGGCCATGCGGCTGTGGTACAAGTTTTATTGCAATCGGGTGTAGCTGTTAATGCAGCTGATTTTAAAGGACTAACACCATTAATGACAGCTTGTATGTATGGACGCACTGCAACAGCAGCATATTTACTAGGAATGGGTGCACTCAACCATCTGACGGATGTAAATGGTAAGTGTTTAAGACTTTTTATGAGCAGATGAACAAGTAATATTGGTGTTATTATTCGTCCAAGCCGCAGAAAGCAACGTTATCGATAATTTTTGTAATAAAACAAGTGGAAACTTGTTCATCATATAACTTAAATTCTTCTTTGACAATTTTTTAGGTGATACCGCTTTACATTGGGCTGCTTATAAAGGTCATGCTGATTTAATGCGTTTGTTAATGTATTCTGGTGTAGAGTTGCAAAAAACTGATAACTTTGGTTCCACACCCCTGCATTTGGCATGCCTATCTGGAAATATGACTTGTGTACGTTTACTTTGTGAAAAATCTACCCTAGATTTGGAGCCACGAGATAAGAATGGCAAAACACCAATCATGTTAGCACAAGCGCACCAACATCAAGACGTTGTTCGATTACTCTACAACGAGGTCAAGAAAAAATCTCGTTGGATACCATCAGTTTCAGAAATATGGGGCTGGCTTTTCGGTGGCGCAGGAGATTCCAAAGGACCGTTATTGCTTTTTCTATTTTCGGTGCTACTCTGGGGTTATCCGATGTATATGATCCGGGTAAGTTAAGAATATTTTGTTATAATAATAACATTCATATATGGAACTTGTTTTAGGCTATACCAATTACCTGGAATATATTACGCCGGTCACACTATTGCTTTATATATTGGAATGCCGTCATGTGGATAAGTTGGATTATTGCCAATCGACGCGATCCAGGCTATATACCATTAAGCTCTGATGCTTATTATCGTGCAATTAAACAGATACCCTATTTTGACAAACTTAAGAAACGCAATGTCATATTGACTCGACTTTGTCATAGTTGCCGCTGTTTGCGACCATTGCGTGCGAAACATTGCCGAGTATGCAACCGTTGCGTATCGTATTTTGACCATCATTGCCCCTTCATATACAATTGCGTGGGTTTACGAAATCGTATGTGGTTCTTTCTATTTGTACTATCTGTTGCGGTTAATTGCTCATTTACCATCTACTTTGCTTGTTATTGTGTTATGATTGAGGGTTTCACATTGCTCTATGTACTGGGCCTTATAGAAGCGGTAGTGTTCTGTGGTTTAGGTTGGATATTGACTTGTACATCGGTAAGTAATAATTTTTTTATATTTAGAGAAGTTCTTTTTGTATGCAAAAATTTTTTTTCTAATTCCAGATATTACATGCTTGCATGAATCTAACAACGAATGAAATGTTTAATTATAAACGCTACCCATATTTACGAGATAAACGTGGACGATATCAAAATCCATTTTCGCGTGGCCCTATATTAAATTTACTCGAATTTTTTGTTTGTTTGCCAGACAGAGGAGATGATAATGATTTGCTTTTAGATGATAATCTTTGATTAAGATCTTAGGATCGAGCCCATGCCCGACGGCGTAAAATACCAAACCGTGAATAATATAAGCAGAGTCCAAAGTAATGTATTTCTCCTTTAGCCTTAATTAAAAACAATATCATGCAAAGCATTAAAACTTTTTAAAACTTTTCAAAACATAATTATCAAATAACGATTTTAAATATATATAAATTGAGTTATTACACAAAAGGTGTACATAAATATATAATCGCCTATTGTTCTTTCAAAATTTATTATAATGAGGACCAATTTTACAATGTAGATTGAAATGTCAGTGTGACATTTGAGTGAAGTAGAACATTTCACACTACATCAAACGCTTAAGGGTTACTTAACTTAAGTGTACATTGTATAGGTGTCCCTTAATTGTTTAATAAATATATAATATAATAATGAACATATAATAATAATTAATGTCAAACCTAGTAATACCGAATATGGAAAAATTTAGTTATGATTATAAATCTTTAATTACTCGCTACACTATGTTTTAAATCTGTTGGAACACATATAAAAAACAAAGCAATGAAATATATTTCAAAGAGATTTCTTATATTATTAAAGTTAAAATTTTATAAATTAAGGACAATTGCTCGATGTGATATGGGAACTAATTTAGATTAATTTTTATATAGTGTTTAAAATTTACATCTACTCGTTACATTTCATAAGATAAATTGAACCAAACTTATTAAGTTGATTAACAATATATATTTGAATATATCAATTGTGGCAATAAACTTAATAAAATTAACAAATCTTATAAAAAAAAACTATACTAATACACAAATGTTACTAAAAAAAACAAAAAAAAAAAAACATAAAACGCAACAGTTTTTCTTATGGCACATTTGTTATTAAAAGTAAAGTATAATATAAATTATTAAAAAACTAATATTACTAATATTGCACTAAATACTATTTTACATAGATAGAGCCTGTTCTCTCCCAACTTGCTTTACTACTTAATAAAGTCTTTCTACTGTATAAAAATTTTCTCATTTTTTTCTTTTACGTTTCTACTTTTTTTTAAATATTTATAGAGATGAAAAAGTCGTTTAAGTGTACATACTAAGTGATAACTTTCTCGATTGGTAAAAAATAAGTTATTTTTGTTATTTTTGCTAGAATACAAAAACGTGACTAGATTCTATATTATAATTATTTAAATAATAAATTATAAAATAAGATTCATTTTGTAATATATGTATATATTGTTGTTTTCAATAAAATGTAATTTCTTATCATTTTATACTTAATTAAATTAACTAATTATGTTCTTGCCATTCTAAGATATTGATATGTCGTATATACTTAAAACTAATACTACTTTTACACTGTAAGTTTGAAAATGATTTAATATAATCATTAATATTAAAGCTCTCATCTTGTTAAATTCCAGATTTACTTCATATAGTCTAGCAGCATAATTTAAAACCTCGTTCAAACATAAATTATTTTTCATAGCATTTATATGATTAAGAATATATTATAAAATTATTATAGAATATATTATATATTGTATACAAAATTAATTATTTTGTGTTTAGAATTAGTTCTTTTATATATAAAAGAACATAGTTTGAATTCTGTATTAGGATATATAATTTCAGCGAAAGCATTTCCTAAATAAACCTAGACAAGGCACATTACAAATATTGGTTACTTAAATCTAGTTTATGGTGTTAACATAATAATAAGGATCAACTTTTTCCTCCAACACTAATAATAAGCACTTAAATTAAAATTTTGTAATATTTTGTAATATTATTTTCACCTTCATAAATATTAAATAATTAATTATAATTTGTGGAGAAAATTTTTTATTTAATAGAAAAATAATGTACGAACTATTTTTCAACACAATTCATTAGTGTGCTTAAATGATATATTAAAATTGTCACTTTGCACATAAATTAAGCTTAACTTAGGTTCAGAAAAGTTTCACAAAAATTATCTGCACAAACGTTTACAATTGTATAATTGATTCATTTATAAAAACACAGCGAGTGTTGTTTAACTGTCACATAAATCGATATAATAGCTCATTTGTAATACTTGTCATATAGTATTCATCAAAACCAAAAATCTGGTAATAGAATATATTACAAAACTAGATTAGAACAAAATAGATATGTATATAAACATAATAAGTAATTCAATTATCTTATTCAATTCAGCGAATATTTGTTAAACTTACTCGTTCATTTTTAATTTAGAACATTGGCACCAAGTTTTTTTACTAGAAAAATCTTACTATGTATTTTTATTTGAAAATTCAGCAAGTTTATGCCATACTTGAACCTTTTACCTTTTTTAATTAAAAAAAAGCAATTTCTGAATTTCTGACTAATAAACTATTTATTGGAAATCAAATAAACTCACTAAATAAGTTTGATAATATTAATAATGAAAAATTCTAGTTATTTATATACGCTTAAATGAGAGTTGACACATACTCGTTACATTATACGAATAACGGAAGTTAATAGTCGACAAAACGATTGGCTTAAAGTAATGTTGATTTATTAAATTACAACTCATTTATGATCATTTATTCTTGTATATAGTCATCTTAATTAATTGTTAATAAATAAACAAGGCATTTTAAAGTATTTTTATTATAAATTTTTTATTACCAAGAATAAAATAATTAAAAGTTTTAATAAATTTGCTTCTTAAGGTAATGCAAAAAAAATTAGTTTTATTTTTAATTTTGTTCGTTTATAAATTGCACGTTGACAATCTGTAAATAAAATTATAATAAATACACGACCATAAAATATATATATTATATATGTATGTATTGGGCAGTTCCCGTACGTATACAAAGAGTATAGTATATCTTATAATCTAAAGCAAAAATAGCTATTGCTATTATTATAAATAATGTTTATTATTTTTGTGTGAAGTTAGTAATGAGTTTGAAAATATGCGTTAACATTTTTTGAACTTATAGCGTTAACCTGACCGTAAAGATCAGATTATCTGCATATATTAAACATGAAGCTTTAGACGTTTTACGTTCAACGAAACGTTGATAAATTGAATACTGGTTACACTATTTATGATTTTATGATTTTATTAAAGTCATTATTTTTTATTAAAATGACTGTAATATGTTTCATAGCACTGACAAAATTCACTATAAAGCTTTCTATGTTGCATTCAAATAAATATTGATATTTCGCCGAATATAAAAAAACATGAGACAATAATTTCATATTTCATATTTCATATTTTAATTACGATAACAGAGAGATTTTCTACAATAAGTGCGTATAGTGAGCTTGAGATCATAGAGAAACTGATTAATTTTATGATAACCAACATGAGAAACTATAAAAATCTAGTTACCATCTAATATGTATCGTCCAAAGACTTCATAAGCATTAACAAACTTCGGTAACTTTAAATATTATAATCAGTAGTTTATCAGCAAATCAAAGCTAAATATGAATTGTGAACTATATTATAAAAATGTACAATATATCTATTGTATATATTGCTTTTTAAATTAGTATTTTAGCATAGTATATTGCAAATAAATGAACATAAAATATAAATTTTGACATGAATTTTATACGATGTCAAAATTTTATGCTAGCAAAATATCATACATAGAAGATTTTGGCAAAATCTCATGTTTACAAACATCAATTTACAGTATTTGAACACTTAATTTAAATATCAAATTCGACTACAATGGAAATAATTACTACAATGGACAATGAAAATACATCGAACAAAATCATGTATCAAAATGCAATAATTACTATTTATTTGAATGGTCAGAAAATCAAATGAAAATAAAATATAAATCTTTGAATAGAAAGTGTTCGATAGAGTTTTTAAATCAATGCACGGTAATAGTATATGATGGCAATATAACATAAACCCGAAGTAAAATGGCTATATAAGTACTATATTTTAAAATGTTTACAATTATTAAAACAAACGAAGAAAGTAGAACGGCCGGGTTTATATCCTGGAGCCACTCGTCGCCAGTGACAACAAAATGCCGTTTGACACCTCCAAAAGGACTTCACAAGCAGGTCCCAGCGGACTACAACAACAACAAGAAAGTAGACAAAAACTACACTTCCAAATGTATCATAAGATAACAGTGCGTAGCAGACAGCCAATGCTAATGTGGAGAGATGGGACTGATCGGAATACTACAGAGCTTTGTATATATTGCTGGATACCACTATTTAGTGATTGTAATGAAGGCAAATCCATCATTCGTACTGTTTTGTCAATGATGGTGTCAATGATTGTAACGATGTTAAAAGATATATGAGACTTTTTTTTAATTAAGTTCTAACAATAAGTATAGAGTATTATTTAAAAACAATATTATACTATTATAATTTAGTTAGACTACAGGATAATAATTTCATTTGCACTGATAGAATTAAGTTATGTAGTGTCTTTAAATTATATTGCATAGTAGCCAATTATATTTTACGTGTTAATAAACAATTGTCACATAGAGACGATCGAAAGGAACCTGCTAAGCATTGCGACCGCAATAGATCTTTTGTAAAACCCAAACCAAAAAAAAAAATATCAGTTATTGATATATTTTCAATTTGCAGTTGGTCTTAAATAAAATCTTACAAAGTGCAAGAATTATATAAAACGATTAAATTATTAATAAATAGATTAATTATTAATAAATAACTAGTATTTTCTAGTTATCTATAATTCTACAAATTCTGGCGGATTTAACAGTTCTGATCTCAATATTTTGCTGAAGTTTTAATATAAAGTTTTGAAAAATTCCAAAGTGATGTAAAACTATTGAATTATTAATAAATAGAAAATGTTAGTTATCGATAACTTTTTATTTAACAATAGATTTTAAAGTTGTTACTTTGGTATTATTTTTAATATTAACTTATTATACCTTATTATTAATAATTATTATTATTAACTTATTGTTATAACGACCACATTTTATTTATATATTTTTGTACGGACTAATACATATTGATCAATGTCAAAAATATACAATTTTTAATTAATTTGTTTTAGAAATAGTATATTAGTAGTTTATGATATTTTACTACAGTTTAGTTTATAATCCATTATAATTGAAATATTTTGAAACATTTTTAAAAATTGTATATTATTTAACATTGACAAATTAGCCCGTATAAAAATATTTAAAGCTCAAAATTATATAGAATGAATAAATTTTTAAAATATATATTAAATAGTAAATATTAGTTATCGATAACTTTTCTATTTACTGTAGATTGAAAGGGGTTACTTTAGTATTCTCCAGTTGTTTTTTAATAAAATTTCAAAAAGTTCAATAATTATATAGAACGAGTATTAAAAACGTTGTATTGTGTAACGTAAGAGGAAATGAACTTCATTTATATATTCAGTGCATAAGTTAAGTGTTTAAGTTTGCCTCAATACATACATATATGACTATGCTATCATTAATAAATATATAAAAAATTAATATTGAATATATTTAATATTTGTAAAAATATTTGCCACATATAACTTATTGCATTACATGAACTTTGGTATGTTTGCTTACAAAAACATTTTTATAAAAATTTTTTCGCTTTGATTAATTGTATAAAATGATCATTTTTACATAATTATAATATTTAAATTTTTTTTGTTTGCGAAGAACCGTTTCAGAATTTTCCATTTGCAGCTCGTTGTGCCAGACTTAAATATATTTTTGATTTTATAGTTTTTACCTTAAATTTTAATCATTTCAACTTTCATAACAAAAGTCATAATTTTCAGGATCCTCTGGTATGGGTGGTGGATCCTTACTAATGTCAACACCTTCAGTATCAAGTAGGCGTAATTTTATTTCCATCGACAGTAATGTATCGAAATCATCTTTTTTCTGTTTGCTGACCATCTCTTGGCCCAATAAAGCATTTATACCGTCTGTCCAATAGTTAAAAACAGTTTCGTCAGGTGCGACGAAATCTAAAGTGGCATGATCCATGCTATCGAATGTTATTGAGAATGCTAAATTAACTGCCGACTTTCGTGTGCGCATCTCTTTCATATGTGGACATTCCTTGCCCTCCAGCAGTTGTTTTATATCGATTACAAGCACTTTATTGGTTAATTCTTCTAAAGTTGGTATTGTTTTCTCATCACAATCACCGTAGTGTATAACCTTGTGGTTTGGCGATAATCGTGCATACCAAAATTTATCTTTTGAACGTGCACCACGAGAATATTTTGAAAAACGTGTACCTACAAATCAAATCATGTGTTTTATTTTTTATAATTTTTTATGGTTTTATATTTTTATAATATTTCTAATATATATTAGAATATAACTATTTTATATTAATATACAAAGCAATTGCAGCATCTCTTAAGGAAGACGATGCTCACTAACGCCTAGTAAAATAAAATAGATTTATTACTATCTATTATTAATTTTCAACTATTAATTTTAGACTATAAGCAAATCTATTATTATTATTATTATTGTTAGGGGATGTGGCACTGCGACCATCGGGTCTATTGTGCCCCCTTCTAAGTTTAGAATAGGTCTCTAAACCCTGTCGCGTCAATAAAAGGCAGTATAGAATCTATTTTACAGAGTTTTATTACCTCTTCCATAAGTAGATCTACTATGATATTAAAATTTTATTGTTTATTTTCACTAACCACTATAGTAATATTATTCGTAAATGTTCATTTGTTTTCAATTTGTAGGATATTACACGTTTTTTGAAATTTTTTGTTTTTTTTTTTCAATTAAATTTTTTAATTATGTATCTTAGTGTGCGTATAAATATATTACCTTCAACTAAAAACCATAAGCGCTGATGTTTAATCAGATCTGTTATATGTGGCGATATTTTTTCTTTTAATTTAACAATTGCCGAAGCGGTGGAATCACATTCTTCTTTCGAGGTGCGTTCTTGTTGTCTTAAATTTGTTATTGTTTGGTATGTAAGCAATGCAATTTTTGCGCGAAAATCTTCCAAATTCTCTGGACGTGCTTTGAGGGTGCGTGTAATTTGTTCGCGTACAACACTAAATACTTTTTGAAAATCTTCCGCTGTGGCACGCATATCCTTCCAAGTGCGATTCAATGTTATAATGCAAATACAGAAAAATTCCTCGAAAGGATGATCGTGTGTGAAAAACATTGGCTGAAAGTCTACAGATTGCTCAGACGGTGGTTCACCGATCCGCAAAATGTCGCATAATAATTTGACTAATTCAATAGAAGTACGACCGAAAGGACACTCATGTTCGTCCGCACGATGAGAATTTTCGTGTACGACTTTCGTGTATTGTTGTGGATAGTTACGCGAAAAATAAACCATACAGTCTAAAGCCAAAATACCTATTATAATAAAAATAAAACTAAATTAGTCTTTAAGTAAGGTTTTGAAACTGTAGTGAAATTTTATTTATATTAAAATGATTGAAATTGTATACTCACCAGGTGGAGTTTCTATAAAATCCTGCGCAGGATTAATATCGCATTTGAATCCAAGCTTTTTGTAAAATTGCGAATAGTTGACATTGCCGCCACCTGAGCCTCCACCTCGCCTCAATTGCTCATCGGATATGCCAGTACCACCAGAATAATCATCGAATGCGGTACGTCGTAGTTCTTTTATCTTTTCATGTGCTTCCTGATCTTGTACGTTCATTTTCATGCGCATACGTTGTTCTAGCAAACCCAAGGTTAATGTTTGTAAAACATACAATTGATGAGTCATTTCAGTTCCAGATACATTACTAATCAAAGCTAAACGATACTGTTTTGCGCTTATTGTTCGTGCAATATGACGTCTACGTTCTTCATCAGCTTTCATAAAAAGTGCATTTATCACCGCTATGGCGTTTTGTTGTATCACTGGTGAGTTCGCATCTTGCAATAAGCGCAGCAAATCTTGCAATGTTACATTATTTTCAACTAATTTATGTTTAGTACTATTTTGTACTATATTCTCTAAATTTGAGAGAGCGCTTTCCGTGCATTCTTTAGGAAAGTTCTGAAAGCAACACACAATATCTATATTACGTTGTACGAAAGAATTTTGTAGGATTTCCCACGAAACAGTGCCATGTTCCATTAGTTCTACGAAACTAGCTAAACTATATTTAAGTATTTCATCATCTTTTTGATTTGTATCTTCTATCATATTTATGATAATGCTGAGACCTTGTTCCTTTATAAATTCTAATGCAAATGTTAAATCAACACTAAGTGAGGCGAGCTCTTTAAGGCATTTAATTTTTTCAAATGTTGAACCGGACCGTAAAGTTTCTAGGGTATCGTTTGCTGTTTTGGATGGTGAGTATTGTAAGCGTAAAACTGAACCGTTTTTAATTTCATTACGATTTTTTTCCGTAACATACTTAATATTATTTTGTTCGCAAAATTGAAGTGCATAATTTTCTGGATCAACTATACCCCAACAGCTGCAGATTTCCTGTATTTTACCTATAAAATAAATTATAATTACATTGCATTTTTACACAATATAATTATAAAAATTACAAAAGAATTAAATATTTTACAAAAAAAAAAAAATAAAAATTACAATATCAATAGAAAATTTGTTATATAGATAAATAAAAAGTTCAAAGTAGCATTGAAAAATTGACTCTATTTCACATAAAAAAATAATTAAAAACATATTTTTATTAAGATGAGATCACGAGATCTGTTGTTGTTGTTAATGTGACCCGCAAGGATCTACTTGTATAGTTCCTTTTGGAACTATATTAACTATATTTAATCATTGAACTCGACGAGTGGCACCGGGACGTAAATCCGGCCGTTCTTGAAGGCACGAGAACTTCTTATTTTTGTTACTTTATTTGGTTTTTATGCTAACGTTGTATACATTACAAATGTCCATATGTGCATTTTATTTCTAAGATCGGCTAAATATATGTCCTGTGATCATATGTTAATATCGACTACCGCTCATTACTTCCAACTATTCAACAAAGGCTTTGATTAAGAATCGATATTCGAGGGATTTACACAGCTTAATTACCACTATTAAAACATCAATAATATCGACAACTATTATGATTCCAGGAGCGACCATGTCTGGTACCATGGCTCAAATACATACGATTTTTTTTTTACAACAACAACAACAACAACAACATTATTATTACCATTTCTATATAATTCATTAAAAAAATTTAAGAAATTTAAATGAATAAATTGAAAACATTTTAACTTGAATCAAAGACATTGAATACATGGTATTCACTTCCTGTTATTTGCAGTGCATTTTAATAAGTTTCAACAGACTCAATGAATGGGCGTTGGCATTGGTTGCACCAAAGTAAGTTTTTTTTTAAAGTTGGTATAAAAATCAACTGATTTTTATTAACATAATTAAAACGCTTTTATTAAATTTTAATATTTAACATAATTTACCTGTTAATGGCTGTCGCTGATCCAAATTGATTAATTGCGCTATATGATTTTCAAACTCTACTGCGATTTTCACTATATAAGCATCCTTCACGGGCATTTTTTTTGGAATCATCTTATGTGCTTTTGATGTTTTTTACACCTGAATGAAATTTATTGTGAAAGTGATTTTGAACTTAAATATTTTTCTGGTGCTTAGGATTTATAATACTTATATTCAATTAATCACCCAACTAAACAAAACAATAAACTCAAGAATAAAGACAAGAGCATAGATAAAATTAGAAATGTCAAATTGTTTTGTTTTGTTGTAAAGTAGGGCTGCCAACGCTCTATTTTTAATTTTAAATTATAATACATCTAACACATAAGTGGCTATTATGAAATGTCTACCGATAGACAATAGACATTTGTCTACAGAGTCGATTGATAAATAAATTTGGTGTAATGAATCTTGTTAGACAAACATGTGCACTATTGTGAATGATATTCGCTAAGAAACATTTAAATTGAGTTCAAATTCTTTATAAAAAAATATATAAATCAGTATTAATCATCATCACTGATGATAAATACTTGGCAACACTCAAAACAGCTTTGTGTAGTCAGCCAAATTTTCAATAAACTTAAATAAATTTTTGTGTTTGTCCTTTCTTTGTTTGTTATTCAAAAACCCTCTATATTTTCTTCTTTATCATTATAAGAAAGTTTGGCTTTCTTGCAGCACTAATAAAAACTTTAAATTTATATAAAAAATAAGAAAAATGTCAATAATAAATATTTCGAATTAAAATACAAATCATCGTTGATACAGTCGTAAATTTCGAGATGCTGCAAATTCACTGATACTGATACACAAACGTAAATGCAAAAGTGATATATATCAAATTATGATTAATATATATTTCTGGTTTTTATTTAAAAGATTTATTACTAACTGTCACTTGAGCAAGGAAGCGTTTCTAGAAGTGTTGCACGAAATTTACGGTCACTTGCAAAGCGGTTCAAGAAGATAAGCAGTTTCAAAAATAAATAAGTTGGCTGCTTTTTTAAGATTTATTACGCATTATTTTTATGAAAAATGTGATATTCCGGGCATCACTGAAGAATGCAAAATAAATTTTTTAAATAATTAATGCGCTTTAATAATTAATATTTTTTGGCATCTATTGTAAAAAAATCAGGGTTCAGAAAAACACTGTGCTGTGCACAAAAATGCAGGGCACCACGCACAAATGTTGTGTGCATCTTAATAAAATATTACACCACAAATGTGGTGTGCAAAAATTTTATTTACAAAGAAAAATGCACGTCTTGTGTGCACAAATAAAATATACATTTCACACGAATGTGGTGAAGTGAAATAAAACTCGCACACGCATTCGGTGTTTCTGCTGAAGTTATTTTGCACAGCACATTGTGTGTGAGGCAGCCAGCTTGCCCTCGCACACAACGTGTGCAGAAAAGAATACGAGGAGCACATTTTGTGTGCAGACTCGAAAATAAAAATGCACCCAAATGTGCGGAGACGAAATGTCTACTGCACATTTGTGTGAAATGCTGATTTAAAAGCGTACAATATTATGGCGAATATCGCAGCAAAATAGGAAAACTGATTTGTATAAATTTTAATCTTAATGCGAAATATTTTATTGAAGAAATGATTTTGTATTTATATTTTAATTTTGAATTTATTATTAGATTTACATTTATTGCTTATATTACTTATTATTTTAATGTTTATTAATATATAAAACATTAAACATAAAAAACATTGGAATAAAGTTAATTTCACAATGTAGTTGAAGACTTTGTTATCATATAAAATATAAATAGTTTATGATATATGAGTTCAATAGGTACATGAATTTAATAAAGAAAGAGTATTTGTTTCAAAATGTTATAAGTAAAGAGGATCGGTTCTACGGATCTTACTTTGAAAATATTAAATATGTCACTAAATATGGACTACTTCATAAAATTTTATTTATCACTTAACAGGGACCGTAACAGTTATCATAAAAAAAATAAAAACCATCTTATAACTGTTATCATATGCATTTTAAAATAAAACTCAAAAAATAATAATTAAATTTGATTTTTATTATATTCATCAAAAATAATAATTATTATATGCCTTTTATTTTTTTCGCGCAGAAATAACTCTTAAAATTTGCTTCTTATTTTAAAACGCACAAATAACTGGTATACTTGCGTTATATAATATAAAAAGCAAGAGTATCGCGCAAATTGTGCGCGATATTTTTAAAATGAAAATATAAAATGCAATTTTCATACAAGGTAGTTGTTTTTGCAATTCCGTAGAAAATGTTTGAAAAGGTTGGTGCAGGTAAAGATTTAGTTTAGTTTTTTGTTTTTGTATTTTGCATACAAATTTGTTCTCCTACAAAATACAAAGTTAAATACAAAATATGAATCCAAAATACAAAAACAAAAAACTGAACTAAATCTTTACCTGCACCAACCTTTTCAAACATTTTCTATGGAATTGCAAAAACAACTACCTTGTATGAAAATTGCATTTTATATTTTCATTTTAAAAATATCGCGCAGAATTTGCGCGATACTCTTGCTTTTTATATTATATAACGCAAGTGTACCAGTTATTTGTGCGTTTTAAAATAAGAAGCAAATTTTAAGAGTTATTTCTGCGCGAAAAAAATAAAAGGCATATAATAATTATTATTTTTGATGAATATAATAAAAATCAAATTTAATTATTATTTTTTGAGTTTTATTTTAAAAAGCTCATATATAAAAAGCATGCATAATATTAAGGATAAAAGTTATTAGAATGATAACTATTTACTTAAATAAGAGTTTAGACAACTTTTTGTTGCTGCTTTTTTTCATAAAAAATTTTAAAATAACTGTTATTTTCGGTCCCTGTCACTTAATCATCACTTAAAAATTAAAATAAACACTATAGAGTATTGCTTTTGTCCTTTAAGGTGTAAGTGATTAACACGAATGAGGCTTAGTTTGTTTGTTTTTTATTTAAGAGTATCACTTAATAGTATTTTACCTAATCTATTATTAGTATTCATTCATATATTTCTATGGAAACTAAATGCTTTGTATTTAAAAATTTTGTGTCCTACTATTTACTATTTCAAACAAAATTGTGAAATTCATGTAAGTGTGTAAACCCTTAGGTGCAAGCGCAAAATTCTTTTTTTTTTTTTTTTGGTATCGGACCTGGGGGAAATATCTTCAAAAGATACAAATTCATGCACGACTCAAATTGAGTCATACATGCCTATGGACTAAAAAGTCCCCTACATTCTCAACTCAAAATCCTGAAAATCCCTGCAGTACGACCAGTTAAGGTATTCCTTCACAGGGCAGGTTAGAAGAGCACTTAGCGTGCATTCACTCCGATTGTGTACTAAGTATTTCGTCCGCTCTAACAGTATTTATTGTCCTAGAGATTATGCTCTTGTAAAAGCTCCATTCTTCGATGCTTGCCAACATCTGCATTACCATAGTAGAAGGACTGGATTCCCCAATTAGTGTCTCTAGATTTTGTCTAGTATCTACGAATCTTATACAGTCTCTAATTATGTGGTCAGGACTCTCAATTTTATCTGGACAAGACTGGCAGTACGGGTTACTTGCTAGCCTAAACCGGTATAAGTATTCACGGAAGTAGCCATGCCCCGTAAGAAACTGTGTTAATTGAAATCCCAAGTCTCCAGATCCTCGGTTAATCCAAACTCTTATATTTGGAATTAACGAATGCGTCCATCTTGATTTTTGGGAATGGTCCCACCTATGTTGCCATTCATTAAGGTATTTGTCTCTTATATCTAGATAAGACTCTGCCAGAGATTGCCCAGTTTCAATCGTTCGCCGACGAGAGCGCTGTAAGAAACTGTCTCTATAGGTCTATTGGCATGCGTCCGATACTGTACGGTAAGCACGGCAGATGCGTAGGTTTGACAATCTATGTGCACTTTTCATTACACGTGAATACGGGAGTAATGAGTAACGCACATTTGTGTGCAATCGTAAATTAGAAAAGAACACTCGTGTGCTCAGATAATTTTGTTTCGCACAGTGCGGTGTGAGCATAAAATTCTCTCGCACATATGGTTGTGCACATTTTTATAAGTCAGCCGCACAGCAATGTGTGTGTACAATCATCCGCACATTTCTGTGCGTGCATTATTTTTCTTAACACCACAAATGTGCGTGTGCATATTTTAAAAATAATTTTAACTCGCACAGTGCAGTGTGCGATTTTGTGCGCCACATTCCGAACTCTGGAAAAAATATAATATTATTTGTTAGCGCAGGTGAAATAAAAAAAAAAATGTGTAATTAAAATAAACATTGTATTTTTATTATTAATATATTGATTGATTTTGATTAAAATGTAACCTAAAAATTTTAGTTTTTTATTATCTATAATAATTAAAATGCACATTTATTACTAATACGGAATTAAGCTGTTAATAATAACCCAATAAAATGATGTACTTGTTGAAGGATGTGTTCGTCAATCATTACTATTATTTTCTAGGCGTTTATTAAACTGCAACATACCCATAGGCATAAAATTTAGCGATGGGTCGAAAGTAAAAAGTTTTAAGCGGTCCGGTAATCATAATCATAATTAATTCAGAGGTAGCGAAAATTGTAAACTAGTACCGGCAATAAATTTATAATCCCCTAGTCAGTCTTACAGAGGTTTCTGACTCCATATACCGGAATCACTCATATGACAATCAGAGGTAATCTTAGACTATAGGAGTGTAGGGTGTGGAAATTTGTATTCTTTATATAACCAGGGAAAGCTGGGTTCGGAATCTGCAACAGGAAACTCTGGTTTTACCATCTATATGGATAGCTTAAAGATGGTTACACGAACGGAGTGTATATCTACTTGAAAGATAAGCAGATGAGACCATCTTGCGGACTACCTGATACTTGTATCATTTATTAGACTGAGATATACGCAATTAAAAAAGCGTTCCAAGTAATACAATTTAACCATTGAATATTGCTATCTTTGCAGATAGTCAAGGCAATTGATTCCTGTATAGTAGAATAAAAGATTGCAATAAATTGCCATTCTTCGTTATTTGATATTAAGAATCATAAGATCTCTCTTTGCTGGGCTGCAATTTGCGAATTGTATAGACTAATTGACTGCGGTGTTATTAGAATCTTGTGTCCTAAATTTATAGAAAAATAATGAACGATTTTTTAGACAAAGTTACTGTTCGTATGCTTATTAGTCTGCAAACAGAGTACTAAGTTATTGCTATTGTTAGAGCTATCTGAAACATCGGCTTCAGAAACTTTTGATCCAATAAAAAATATTGGTCGTTTGTGCTACGTTGTGATAGTGAAGCAAGCCACAAACTAAGTTTTTATTTGTAATATAACAAATATACAATTTTATTAATTTAAATTAGTGAACAATAAATTATTTTATTAAATGTGTAAGAATAGTAAATAATTATATAATAAACATTTCATTAAATTTTTAGTAATATTTGAATAACCGTACATAATATATTTAAGTTTTGTTTATATTCAGAGCTAAATAAATTATTTAAAACGTTGTTTCAAACGGTACTAAATTAAAAATAGACACTTAAGCAGATGTAGAGGGAAGCGATTGTAAAACATCATCAATAAATATATCAGGATTCTCTATAATATGCAGGAGACCTAAAATTAAAAGAAAACAATCCATATATATTAAAATTGTAATAATTAAAAAAAAGGACATGAGCACACAATACGTATACGTACCAACTACATCACAAAATTCATAGAAGGTAGTGCATGGCAAAATCTCTTCAGTGAATGTCTGTAGAATGCTGTCTGTTGTGTTGAGCATAGCTTCATCGTTTTTGCGTATAAAATCGAATAAAGAAATGCACCAATCCTCTTCTTTTGGCGTTGTTACAGTTTTAAAGAGATTATTGTATATTAAATCTACAAGTGCCCAAAGCATCAGATAAGGTCGATATAAGGTATAGTGCTTAAATTCGCGATCGCTTGTTGTCAACAATGCTTTGCATACGAGCGATGGTGATACAAAGCGGGTCTGAGCAACTACAATTAAACGTTTTAAGTGCATAATTTTGTTTTTATTCCACATATCTCGACTATGTAATGTTAACGAAATAGTTGTCATATAGACTGGACCTTCTGCCTCATAAGCACACTCCAGCCACTTATCACAAGGCGGATTATTTACGTAAGTAGTTAGTGCCTTACTATCGCGTGCAGCGGAACGTGATGATAATAGAAGGTAAACTGAGTAAAATAACAAATAAGGAACAAAGTGCATATTTGACTGTGGTCCACCACCACCAGCATCGTCATGGAAACTACGTTCCCACGCAAATCTCATAAGCAGTAACTTCAAGTCATGTACACTATTGGTATAACTAATGTCACAACGTTGGGTGGCTTCTTGCATGTAACTAGTATGTCGTGTCATGCACGCTGAAAATGTGGATTCTGTAACTTCTGGACCCCATAATGGAAGCAAACTATTACAGCGAGTATTAGCATTTTGTAAACTAGCGCGTTCCCATTCGTCACGGCCACGTGATAAACGTATGGCTGAAGTGTGACAATCAACATGCACTACATTAAAATGTGTAACGGTGGTATAGCCAATGCTTTTTCTTGGTTTCATATCAAATTCCTCAACATTGCAACGTTTGGTAAATGTATAAATTCCAAGTACTTTAGTGGGTTGACACGCATAGCCTTCGCGGCATATAAAACATGTGAGACCAGTTTCGTCACGTAGTTTTTCAATCTTTTGTAGAATCGAACCTTTTGCTGTTACTTGACCCTTTTCATTAGTACGCATACCAAGCGCATCTAACTGCCGTTCACGTGTTGCCATAGCCAATCGTTTTTTTTCAGCTCTAGTAAAATCGCGTACTTCTTGAACTCTGGCTGCCGTGGCAGCATCTGTGCATAGGGCTTCTAACAGATTTTCAGCTAAGCTCCCAACGTGTTCATCACTAGAAACTTGCTCTAAGCGATGGATTATTGGTATTATGTCCTTACTAATGGCAAGTTGTGTAGCTTCATGTCTTGTTGCTAGACCAGTAAGAAAGCGCAATATATATTTTAAACTTGGACGTGAAATAAATTCTTTCAATTCGTCAGAATCAATGCGCAACAAAGTAGGTTTAACGCAAGGAGCATGGTATGTAATATAACTGATTGCATTTTCCACAATACCCAAACTGACAATATAATCCTTGAGTGTGCCACCAATGCAATTATGTTCAATTTGATTGGCCAATACACAAAACAGTTCCAATTTAAAATCCATTGCTGGCGTACGGTCGACATCTAGCCGCTCAAAATCTAAGATGTCCTATAAAGAAATAAATAAAAAGACAAAATGCAATTAAATAAAAATAATCGTCATTATTTCGTTTTTTTAATCGTACTTTAAAATGTTCACATAAAAGCGCCATTTTCACCTCATTACCGTAGACAAGTGCTGCCAAGACACGAATCAAATGGCGTAAAACGGAAGGATTGTTGCGTACGTTCGTACAATCAGTACAGTTAATAAGAGCAGTTACATATTCAGGACCACCAAATGTAAGTGAAAATTGCAAAAACGAATCTAAAGTATCACTAGATGCTTTCGACAATATTGTTTCCATTATGTCTAATAATTGTTCAGTAACTGACGATTGTAAGGAATCATTTTCTGATTGTAAGCACATCTGAAGTACTTTAAGTAATGTATTAATAGCTCCAAGTTCAGGTTGGCATAACATATCCTGACAACGGCGTACCTTTACGCATATAAGGAACAGTTTTAACAATACTTGTATAAGTTCTCTCGTGCGTGATATACTTTGTAAACTACCTATTCGATCTAACATAACCTTAAGACCATTACAATCAGCTAGTACATTAGCCATACGATAAAGTTGTTCGGTATCTACTTCTTCTTGACTCTTATTATTCAGTGTTTCAACAAATTCTTCAGTTGCATCACCAAGTAAACCCCGCATTCGATACACAATGCGCATAGCATCGCGATCTCCTCCTTCAGCAATCCATATTTTCTTGTATACCTCTTTAACAGGCAAATCGAGACTAATTATTTTATTATTGACTAAGAGTTCCATGCCGTTATCATCTTCAAGTAAAGCGATCAATTCACAATCAGTACATATTTTATTTTTGACATCTCTCATTAATGGTCCCAACCCAACTTCTGAACACGGATAAGGATTTCCCAGCATACGCCCTTGTAGGAAGTCTTCTTGTTGTGGATCTTTTTCAAGTGTCATAAAGAATTCGCCTTCATCGTTTTCTTCGGGATGTATAATCGAATATAACCGTTCAAATACGAAAACGGGTGTTTTGATATCATTCATACGAGTCTTTTCGACAGTGTCAATTAGTATTTCCATAAATGCGCGGGTTTCTTCCTCTGTACCGCTGGTCATTTCTTCCAGCATTTCCAACAACTTCTCTTGTGCATCATCAATCAAACGTGTGCGCTGTACAATGAGTTTACGTAATGAAAGATAACCTTCAAGTACCGTACCTAACAGACGACTTTTGTACGCTTGACGTATGGTTGGCTTTTCTAGAAAAAGTGACATTAATTCAACAAGTTGCCTTAACGCAAAACCTTGCGACAAGTCCGATGATAATGTTGTTTCTTCCAAGCGGTGGATTTTAATAATTTCACCTGACAGTAAACGTGAAATCTCTAGTAAAACTCCTTTCAATGCCAAATATTGGCGCCATGGTTTATCTGCAGCGAGTGAACGGTAAAGTGCAAGGAATTCAGTACTCGCTTCCCCAGCTTCACAAACATGTTTTAAGAAACTTGTTAGTAGATTGAGTATTTCTCGTTTACGATCATGTGTACGACTCAATGACGTTATTACCGATGATGCCAATTGTCGACTAATTCTTGAGTTTGAATTAAAGAGAATTGGTTGTATCCAACTGGCATGAAGTTGCAATGGAGCATATTTATAATCTTTCCTAAGAAATGAGCGACGCCAACGTTGACCATATTTCTCTATTAGATACACTTCATGCATTAGAGATTTTTTATGCTTTAACATTTCAATTTCTCGCATATCCATAGCGGTGTTCCCTGCGTTCTCACTGACAATAGACTGTAGAATCGAAACTAAGAGCCGATCATCATTAAACCCAAATCCAGGTCTTCGGGCTCTGTTAGCCACAATATTAGCTGGCATTCGCGATTTCCACGCTGCATACGAATTGTCGGGATCACCAGCTAACCAATTGCCAAAATCAACAGTGATGGCGTCTAAGCACAAAATCGAAGAAAGTTCCGAAGGACTTAAATCTCTATTAATTTTACTAGTTGGTATTGTTGGACTTATAAGGCCCTGCATGATTCTTAGACAAGGCTGTAATACAGCTAAAGATGGTCCACGTGGTAGTCTGTGGTCAAAGATTTCATATAATATTTTGTTATAATAGTAAAAATATTACAATTACTTACTGGCTTGTAATTAAAAACAGTTCAAAGACTACTCTTAATTTTTCTTCCCAGCAAAACTCGTCTTGTCCAATTAATACTTCAAGAAGTATCATTTCATGATGAATTGCCGAATCCATATTTACTACTGGTATAGCACCTAGTAAAGCAGTCTTCACACGATCTTGTATTAACTCAATTAGACTCATGCAAGCTTCTCTATTATTTTTGGTTAATAGCACAAGCAAATTTCTAACTTCATCTTGATTTTGTGGAGTGCCTCGACGCAAGTTGTGTTGAGCCAATTCTTCAACAAGTCCCTGTGCATGCAAACCAGCACAACAGTCAGTATTAGAAGCCATAGCACGTAATAAAGTTAGACAATGTTCCGTAGATGCAAGTGCGCAACCATAGCAGCGATTAATATTATATGTATCTCGTTCATCATATCCTGAAGACCCATTTGGTTGATCTTGCTGACTACGATCATATGCAACAAGTTCACTGGAAGTCAATTTATTTAATTAAAGTAGTTTATATATTATAAGTTAATATTGATTCTTTCATGAATATTACTGTAATTTTGAGTTTTGCGTAAATCATATTATATATTTCACATATTACTTACCTACGACAAGCTTTAACTTTTTGGACAATTTTACTAAGCTCCTCGAAGGAACCACGAGTTTCAACGCAATATTTTTGTGCGAGCATTTGTATTAGCTTGTTAACTTGTGAAGTACTATGTACGGCACCAAAAGTGTCATCTAGTGCACGATCGGCGCTACGATGTTCGTTCATTTTTTGTATAAGCAACTCTAACATTTGCTTACAAGTTTGTAATTGTCTGTAAATTCGATCAGCTCGTTCCAATGAGGAATGTATGATCTGTACTGTTTTAACTCGATCCTCTGCTGATTCGATTGGATCTACAGCACAACAAACTCTTCCATAGATACTAAAATCGAATTTTGCATATTTGCAGAATCCACACGAATGACATAAGAATGGATCTTTCTCATCATAATTAATTGCACGGCATTTGTGACATTGAAAAACGTTTTCACCACAATTTCCGCATACTCCTGGATATGCTGGTACGGCTGCGCTGCAACGTGGACATTGCAAGTTTTCACTTGACCCGGTAACAGTTTCATAAAAGTCAGCATACTCAATCATTAAATTGCACGCGGTTATTGGTAAAGGAAAATCAATTTTTACTTCTGTTTGTGCCGATTGTAGTGTAATCGATCGTGCCTTATGCCACATTGCCGGTCGATTTTTTAATTCAACTACTGCCTGCACTGTACGATTGTTATAGTAAATGTTAATAGTTTTGACCATTTTAGTGCGTTTAAGGTCTGCAACCCGTACAATAAGTTTTGAAATGTTATGACTTTGCACTAATTTTACAATCATCGTCGTTGTTGTAAATTTAGAATCAGATTTAATCGAAGGTAGTTTAATATTAGCCATAGGTACTTCCGGATTGTTACACACAAGACATGGTTCCGACTCTAAATAAAAACCATTCACTTGCAATATTTGTTCCAATGAACTATATATGGGAGCATTTGGATGTTTGTATAGTAACTCATTTTGTTGACGCAAAACCTCTACAGCTTTTTCCGTGTATTCTGGTAATTTGTCCACAATTGTTTTTGTACTCAATGTCAAATAACCCAAAATGTCAACGAATTGTGCTGTGCGTCGTCCAAATGCTGGTACCAATGGCCACATGTTCCATAAGACGCTTATAAGTTTCTCTTTTTGACGTTCATTTGAGTTTTCATATATTGCATAAATCAATGAATGCGCTTGCCAACGTAGAGATGTTATGTTTGTCTCTAGTAAAAATATACGAACAAATTTGTTGAGTAAATTATCTGAAACATAACGGAATATTTGATGGACAAATGTACTACAATGGGCTTGATCAAATTTAGAATCAAACGAAACTTCTGTTTCTTCAGATTTGTCACGATCGGACCGTTGTTTTGAAGTACTAGGTTGTTGTTGCTGCTGTTGTTGCTGCAGCTGTTGCTGTTGTTGTTTAACAGCTTGAATACTATTGCAGAGTGCGGCTTGCAGTAATTGCAACACAATAGGCAACACACCATCATCGAGTTGAAAGCATGCAATTTCTATTAATACTGGTATTACGTCGTCGTGAATAATGCAGAATTTTTGCCAGTTTCCTGTTCTTATTTGACTTATTTCTTGACAAGTACGTAAATGTTCGGTAAGTTCAACAAGTGAATCATATGGTAATATTGGTACAGACTGGTTGGATAATACGGCATTCTACAATAAAAAAAGTAATGTGTAAATATTATTTCTATGTATAATTTAAAAAAAGTACTAACCTTGGTATTTGACAAGCGACAAAGCTTTTTTACATGATTAAAATGAACATCTAGTGAATGGCCATCTCGGAACATACGGAACTTTTCTTTATTCCCGCAAATATACATTAATAGCTTTCGTACTTGCCGTCTAAGTAAAGCGTTTAGATTAAGCATCATATATTCACAGAGTGTATATGTCATATTTTCGCAGTAGCTGTGGTACCAGTCGTAAGTTCCTGGATGAGTGGAAGAAAGCCTTAGTATTTGATAAGGTAAGCGTACAGAAATCTCCGTTAGCATGGCATCATATTGCTCGAATATATCAGGATAGTTCTTTAAATAATTATGTGGTATAATTGACGATATATCAGGTTTCGGGCCAATCTTTGATGACTTTAGTAGACAATTTTGTGGAGGTGTGGTACTACTTCCACTTGCGCCAGCAACAGGTGCACCACCTGCAGTTGAGCTATGCGAACTGTTGCTATTTTGTTCTGTGGCACGCTTCCAATGTTCTAGAAGTGTTTCCATAACAGTAAGAGAAAAGGCAAAAGCGCCACTATTACTTAAGATATTTGCTGTGGTACCTGCAACAAAAGTGGCATTGTCTTTGAATTGATGTGGCGGCGAAGTTGTGCCTGCTTGTTTGGATTTCGATTTACCCATAAGCACACCAAACAAACACAATATAATCAAACGCACTTCGTTTTTATCACTTTGCTGCTAAAAAAAAAAAAATATTAAAAATAGACTTTCATATAGAAAAGAAATTATTTACGGTAGAAGGAACTTACTTTAATTGATTGGGATCCTTTCTCCATTTCAATATATTCCACCAAAATCGTTATCAGCTCATTTAAAATTCTCTGATCTCTCTCGCTATTTCCATTTAAGTCATTTGTAAGCATTAGTATGACTTGTATCAATGGTATACACTTCATACCATTACACACATCTAAAGTACGAATATTGGCAATTATATTTTCAAGTATGTCAAGACTGAAAAGTTATTTACAACATTAATTTTTCTCCAATATAATTATTTTTGTCAAACCTACCGTAAATCATGTAATTTAATCAAGCACTCGTCTTCAGAATCATCATCATTTTCGGTACTTCCCACTACCCCCGACACACCACCAACACTCGAATCATCCGTAGTCATTCCAATTGCTTCACCATTGTTTCCAGCTTTGGTAGACATTTGTATATCAACTTGCGTGTTACCTGATCTAGGTGGAGACGAATTAACCTGATCACCATACGTGCTGCTACGGCCAGAAGTGCAGCCTATACTTTCAACTCCGCTTCCTCCACTTTCTGATCCACCACTGCCTGCTGGCTCTGCCGGTGAGGTTCGTAATGTCGAACCATCTGTGGCAACATTGGAGCCTTCATCATCAGATCCACCAGCGGAGACACTTACTGCATTTGCTCCAGCATTGGTCCCATCTAAACCTGGTAAATTACCTGAATTACGGATGCCTTGTAAATTGGCTAGCCCTTGTTGAAGTGACTGCAAGCCATCGCCCTCATGTTGCTGCAAGCTTAAAGCAATTGCAATATCTATTATAGCCTCATCATCTGCATCTTGCTGTAGACCAAGCAATTGTGGAAAACCACCCATAAAAGGATCAAGATTTAATAGTTGATGTTGATCATGTTGTACAGATTCTAATGCATTAGCATCTACAAATTCAGCACTGTTACTACGACCGACAGCAGCTACTGAATTAACCACAGCTTCATGTTCACGTTCAATCAACTCTTCCACTGAAGGAATAATGGGCACAATTCCCATTTCTTCCTGCACTGCAGCTGCTTGTAAAGATCTTATGTTTGAGGAAATAATTGTATTAGACGTATTGCTCGGAGTAGGTGTTGAGCATACTGGTGGCGTTATAATTGCAACTCTACGGCGTTTCACACGTGGCCCCAATAACATAATTATTGCTTCTTTGGCACTGTGACTTATAATGCTCGAATCGTTCTTTAAAAGTTTGATATATTGCGCAGTTATATTTTCAATCAAATTAGAATCAGAAAGCGCAAAAGCATGCATAATTTCAACCAAACAATGCACCGTCGTTTCTGCATGACTTAACCCTCGTCTAACCAACGATGTTGGCTCATCAGGATGTGGCGTAATTCGGTGTAACTCTTCAATGAAGTACATTATATCTTCTACAATATTGTATTTATGTTCAGTACAGATTTTCATTAAAGACTGTGGACGCATTGTTGCTATATTACGTGCAATAAGTACTAAACGGTAAAATGCTTCTGGGTCAACGTCTTTTATAGTTTCCTTTGTAGCTAATCTATGTTTTATACTTTGCAGTTCTGAATTTATGTAAGCCAGCATTTCGTTATCTTTATAGTTATGATACGATGTGCGATTTCCAAGTAATGTCGCCAATACATAGCGAGTTTGTACCTGAACTTGATAAGCGGTTGGCATCATGAGTATAGTGGTAGCAGTTTTAATTGCCTTTTGCTTCAGGGTATTAACGACGTTAGTACCTCCTAATAAATTTAAGGAGCAATCAAGTACTTCCAACAGGCTTGTTATCATTTTGTCTAAAGCTGTTAATGTATGGTAACCTTCGGCATAGCTGTTTCCTGTACCTTGGTTGTGAGTATTAGTATTTGTGGTAGTTGCACCAATTGGTGCCGTTGTAACAGCAGTTTCTTCGCTTTCATCTGGCCAACCTATAAGATCTTTCGCTTTACCATATACTTCAACGCTGTCAACCATACTTATATTTTCTGCATCCTGTGATTTACCAAATACAACTTTCACCAATTTGTCAGAGTGAAGTATTTCCTCTCTTGTTAATGGTATATCAAACCATCGTGGACGACGCAAGAATGTATTGATAGTACGACCGAATACACTGACAGTTTGTGGAGCACGCAGTGGATCCTGTGAACCTAACATTACACGTATCCCAACAATGGCAGTATTTGGATCATTATTCATTATTTCTAATGTGAATCCATTCGGTTTAGTAGACGCAACAAACATTCCAGTTGAACCTAAACGAGTTTTTAATTTTTGTTTGTTATAGATTTGTAGTAAATCGTTACCACCAAATTCTACATCAGGTAGCATTGTGCAGTGTTCAAAAAAGTCAATGGGAAATACTGGATTACCATTTGCTGCAGTTGATTTCTGTGAGTTGGCTGATTTGCGTTTTGTTTTTTTAGGAGTTGGAGGCGGGCGAATTGATGCATACAACTGATTGCCGGTTGGTTGTACTTGTGGTGATAACCAAAAGTTAGTGCACTCAGGATTAGCCGTAAATATACGCAAGCTACCATCCTCACAAAGTAAAATTAAAGTAGTCTTTTCAACGCCAGACACAAGATGACGTATAGCCACCATATCCATTATTCTAGATTTTGATGATTGCGCCTTAATTTCTTGCATAACTATGCGATCTGGCGTAAACATAAATATGCATGGATTATTTGAGGTTTGCATCATAGCGCATATTAAACCTGGATGGCCAGTTATTTCCATCCATTGACATAATGGCTGCGGTGGTCCCTTTGATGAAGTTTTATTGACTTGGCCAGTTTGCAAGAGTGTTATACATTTAACACCTTTGTTGACATCCGTTAAAGGTGAAACGAAACTGCGTCCCATTTGATAACTGTAAAACAGAAGTTGCAGTGTATGCGAATAATAAATCGAAACTCCACCACCACCAATTTGTCCATTAACATCTTTTATTTGAGGATGAGCAAGTTCAAGCGTACTTGTAACGTAAAAATCACCATGTTTTGCCAAACTTTGGTCGTCCAATTTTTGGTAATAAATATAACCGGAAGATGCTATTAGAAGCATATAGTAATCATTATTGTGATATACAAATGTACAATCACGTATTTTGCCAATTGCTACCAGGAAATAATATTTCGGACTATATGCATCTTCAGCTAGTTCATATATTTTAACATAGTCCGCAGTGACTAATGCTAGCATTGTTTGCGATCCAGGTAACCATAGAGCTTTCTTTATGAAGTTACCATTTTCTAATTGCGGAGTTAATACTATATGTTCATTTGTTGTACCAGTATTTGAAAATGTGACTATATGGCATTCTTTTAAACCGCAAACTGCTAAGCAATCTTCATTAGCACTGTTAGCTGCTAATGAAAGAACAGTGCATGGAATAGGCGCAGAAGATAGTTGAGTAAGGGTAAGTTTACGCTTTGATTGATCGGCTTGTTTAAGTAGTGCTGATAGTTGTAGTATTGTAACTTTGCCTTTTTCATGGGAAACAGCAAGGTGCTGCCGTCGTCCATGTGTGGACGTCAAACAACATAATGCTACTCTACGTACTAAACCGGATGAGAGTAATTGCTTTATCGTTTGTCCCTGATCACCAGAATAATTCATGCGCACATTTTCGAATGCTCCCTCTTGCGAACCTAATGTGGCAACCATTAAATGTTCACTGAATTGAAAACTGTGATCTGGCATATGTAAATGTTCTAATGCTGTTTTTGCGCGCAAATGACACCCTACAATGGAGTAGAGTGCGCAATTTTCACGCATTACCGGTAATAAAATTTCAAATAAATCTAATATGCAACGTGCAATAACAGTCCATTGTTCACTGTTGTGCAACGTTTCACGACATGAATCTAGTAATTTGGTTAAAAAGGTTATACGTTCCGAGGATAAGTTCGACACAGAAAATTGAGATGGCGTTGTTTGTAATCTTTTCTTGTTTGATAATAGTCCTAAGTTGTTAGATAAGCTATGTGAAAAATCAGCATGGTTACGATTTTCTGCACCAGTTGAAGAAACACGACGACTTAATGCTTGGCATGAACCGTCCTCTTTTGCACCACAGTCACAGAAGAAATTACCATATTTAGCATAGCTTACATCGTGACCTTTATGACATACTTTCGCACAAACTGAGCAAACGCCAACAGTGTTGATCATGTTGCAGGTATGACAGTGATACCAATGCTGATTCATAAATTCCTTTTGAGTTTGAGAAAATGTACAAAGTTTGTTGTTTATGTTATCATCATCGAACTCATCAACACATGATTCTTCATCATCAGGTGAAATATCTTCATTAGCATCTTCAAAAAGAAATTGAAAATCATCATCCCAAGGCGGTGATATAGTTCTACTGCCTTTGTAACCCAAACTCTGTAATAATTCTAACAAATATTTGAGCAAAGCTGATATATTATCTAGGGTTATAGTAGATAACAAGTTTATAGTTGTCTTAATATTGAAACACTTTTGAATAATTTGGAACTTAGTGATATCAAGCCACATTAAGGTTGCACTAAAAAGTGTAGCATGACCACGACCTTGCATAGTATCCGCCAATGTTACCATTATTTGCAAAATATCCGCAAAATCTGAAGTTTCTTGTGGTGGTGCAATTAAAGTTTGTCCTAATTGTAACAATGATTGAAACAGTACATTCGCAACTGCTGCAGTTGATTTTCCATCTCTCACAAAGTATTTAATTACATTGAGGAGTAAAGAACCATTACGCTCGCCAGTTTCTTCTTGTGTTGACACTTCAGAATGATTAGTCACGTAACTATTTGCATTTTGCCAACAAATACTTAATGCTTGTGCCGGGATACTTGTGTTGGTTATGCAAGCAACAGCCCCATCATCGTCAGTTTCCATAGCATCTGCATCCAAAACAGATGACTGCGCTAATTGATCTGAAATACTTGGCATTGCTGACACGGTCGCCATATTAGTTGGTGTTTGTGCATTGCTAGAAGGAGTACTTGATGGTTGCATACATGCCAGTTGTTTATCCGCGGCCTCAGAACCACCTTGACTACTATTTGCACCAAAAATTATATGACTTAGCCATGATTTTATCCGTACTACATCTGTATTAACCAAATTCGCAACACATTGTACCAACTCATCAATAGGAAATGGCGAATCGGCCTTTTCAGCTAGTTTAAATAATTTTTCAATGAATTGTAAAAAGTTATTAGCATATAACATGGGCATAGAAGTGCCAGTAAATGATAGCAATAAATCGACCATGTTGCCTTCATTATTAATTTTAATAAATTTATAAATAGCCTTAAGACCGACTGGTTTTTCAATTAATTGATTCATAGTTTTAAGTATAGCGAACATCATTGTTTCGCAAAATACAACTCGCCGTGTAGGAGTTGATGTATGACGTAAATCTTCTCCTAGTTCTAGCTGCAAATGGTAACAATATTTAAATATGTACTCATGTATTACTAATTGGAAATCCTCAGTTGTGTTCTCTGTAATGTCTGTTAGGGTTTGCATACACTTCTCACTTATGTCATGAAAATGTTCCATTCTTATATCCAGCATATTCCGTACTAATATCGGTTGTAATCGCTCTGCTAACTCATTACAACCTTCTACACTGCAATGTGGTAATAATAAATTAATTAAATTCAGACAGGATTTTATGCAATGTTTTAATGAATTTAATGTGGTGTAATTTGAAGTTCGTGTTAGTTCGCTTATATGCGCTTCAATAACAGTTAGTGTATACTCCTCCACTGGATAATTTTGAACAGAGAAAGCTGCGTCCGAAACTTCTAAACATTTGGTCCATTCTGTTATAACAATTTCCTTATCTGCGTTTGTTATCATTTTTAAAAATGTATTATTTATTTCACTAATTAATAAATTTTTCGTACTAGCGATTGGTATGACCAAATTGATCACATTTACTGGTATCACATCACCCATTTGTTGTACCATCTTTTTACCAACAGTATCTGATATTATAGAGTATGTTTCAATCAATTGCAAAATTAATTTCTTTGTTAATTGGCTACGTTCCTGTGGTTTACCAGGAGGCGGGGAATCCACTTTTTGATCTATTGATTCAGATGATGAATATATATCTGGTTCATTATTTCCAGTAGGTGAAGTTGAGATCGTTAAACTGGGACTAGCACTTCCGCTATTACTACTACTTGTAGCGTTGCTTGTATTGCTGCGTATTGATTTGACGCCTTCTTTTTCAGCCCAAGTTACAGCATGCAAATGGCAAACTGCAGCATCCAAGACCAATAAATAGGACACCAATGGATTTTCTACAGAAAGCAAATTAAATTGGTAAATCGATAATGTAAGTTTAATTAATTTATGATTAATTAACATAATGATTCTTTATTCATAATACAATTTTAGAAAGTTTGATTTTCATATTACATTTAAATGAAATGACTTCTGCCTTGCACTAAATACACGTTATAAAACGTAACCAAAAGGTAACAAAAGGCCTAATTAGTCGGTACGTATCGTAAGAACTTAAGTCAAAGCAAAATGCACAACCAACGACATCTGTGTATTTGATAGGAACGAAATAAAAAAAATTGCACCGCTTTTGATTATGACGTCCCTTTCAAATACACAGGTATAGTTGGTTGTGCAATTCGCTTTGACTTAAGTTCTTACGGTACGTACCGAATAACGAATCAAAACGTTCGGCAACTTTATATTGTATCGTTATATCTATTCAGGGCAATTCTTTATAATCAAACCTTCTTATTAATAAGCAAAGTTTTAAATTTTAATTATTACATCAATACAATTAGATTTTTCCATTTAAAAGGAAACGCTACTTTGAATCTTAATGCACAACATTTACCAGCCATCCATTAACACGGACGTACGTACCAAAAGATCTTTATGTACTTTTAAATGTTCTAAAATAATCGATACATGTCGGGACACATTAATGTGCCTACAGTAAACTAATTGTGTCTGGACGTACTAGAATAATACCCTCAATAAACTAATTGTTTCTGGACGTACTAGAATAATACCCTCAATAAATAGCGCATTTCGACCACGTAAGTTAATACTAAAGAAAAAATTGCTGGTAATTACACTAACATATGCAGAAAAACTTGTTTCTGCTTTCGTTCTGTAGTAAAAGTGTTAAAAAAAAACTAATATCTTCGAAATTAAGCTAATATAGTCAAAAACACTATAATTGGAAAATTACTTAAAAAATTATTTAATAAACAAGTGTAATTCAATTACTTACTTTTATTTATATTATGTAGAAAGTAATCAACAGCGTGTATTGTTTGTTTTAGTTTGTAACGCATTTCAGTAACTTTATCTGTCGTAGTGGTCCATAAATTTTCGGCAGTTTGAGTATATATACCTTGTTTAACCAAACTATTGACTATAAGGTAATGAGCTTGAGTAGATGGAAAGCGAATACTCCATAAAAGTGAATGTAAATTAGGTTCGGTTTCTTCTGGTAATTTTTCAACATGCTGAAGAGATGGTGGCATGCCAAGTACTAATTTCCAACAAAGACTGAAACAATATTGTATTGCAAAACGTGTATCAGCATGAAGTTTAAATTGTGCCATATCGACGATATTAAGTATATCAATCAGAGCATTTACAAGAACATTATATTTTAACTTGTCAGGTGTGCATAGAATGAAATTCCAAGCAAGTCCGTCTAATTTAAATTCTTGTTGCAGTCCATTAGTTGGTGGATCAAGTAAAGTCAGTGAATAAAATGTAGGGCGTATATCTGAAATTCAATAATACATATTTATTTTTAATAAATTATACTATAAAAAATTGTATAATTACTTGACATGCACTCTGAACTTTGTTTTCTAAATTTATCTTCAATATCCTTTCGGTTAAATGAAATTAATTTAGCTTTAGAACTTAACAAATCGGAAACTTTTTGACTCTCCTGCAATGAGCTAACGCTGAATAAATTCCATCGCACTTGATCCAATAATTCTGCAGGAGCATTATATAAGTGTTTCATTAAATATTCGAGTAGTAAAAGCAATCTAGATAGTAACATAATTTGACTATTGCGTAAAGGTCGATCTGTTGGTATTGAACGACAATTTTCCGCACAGCGAATAACTGCGCCAGCATTGAGTAATAAAATTGATTTTTTCTGCATAAGATTTAGTGAATGAAATAAAAATAACATTAATTGTGCATGTTCAATATTTAAATCTTCATAATCAACATCTGAAGCTGTAGTTGCTATAAGTGGACCACATACACCTTCGGCTAAAGTGTTAATCAATCTTTGCCACACTGAAAGACAAGCAGCTTCCTTTTCATGTGCAGGCCTAAGTAATATTATTTGTACCAATACGGAGAGAGTATTTGAATATACTTGTAGTGGCCATACATTTGTGTCATTTGTCCATGGTGATACTGATAAATATTGTAGCAGGCTTACTTGCAACGATTCACTCAGCAAGGAAGCAGATATTAAATTATGCAAATAACGCCCAACTGCACCAGAAAAACGCATCATAGCTGTTTGCCACTTAGCACAAGTGCCAGTCTCACATTCACCCCGTGCATTATCCCGATCAAGATCCTTCAGTATGTTAGCCAATAAATTCATTTGATGATCACTTAATCCAACTTTAACGTAGCGATGCATGTAATCATTTTTATTTATTAAAAACAAATCAAGAAAACAAAATATCTGCGCTGCTAAATCCAGATATTCGTGTGGTTCATCACCCGCTATCATTAAGTTAGACTTCTGATTCTCATTAGAACGATCTGGTACTTGTACATTAGTATCTTCAACTGCTTCGGGTGACAACGTTTCTTTAAACCAATGTCCCAAATAACTTTCACTGTCATCTTCTTCTGAGTTATCAGAACAAGACAGTGTGTCATTAAAGCATGTAGTAGAATCTGAATAACTTATAGGTTCACATTCAGCTCGGTCTTTTGCATTTGCTCGTTTAAGAGCGCAAGCTTTCCGATATGAAACTGTCGCCAGAAATGTGAATAGTTGATGCATCGGAGCGATGCTAAGAACGCGTATTATTCGCTCAAGAGAAGTATAATTTTCTAAAATATCAAAGTTGGTTGGATCTGGCACATTTTGATTAGCATTTGCTTCACTACTATTCGATTCAATTTTAAGATCTTCAATCAGCTCGCTTAGCAATTGTATGCAATGATTGGCAAGAGCTGCATTAAGTACTCCAAAGCCTTGTTGTACTTTAAATAGATTTACGCGTGCTGTTGCCGCAGGTGGTGTATTATCTGATGCAAGCTTAGTATTTAGTTTTGTTCTAACATTTTCATCATATGTACTTGGTTGTTTACTGTTGAATGCACTAGTATTACCAGATGCACCAAGAGCACCTTGTATGCCGCTTACTAAAAGCCATGCACCAGCACACAAATGATTTTGGTATACATGTGATCTAGCATGATTATTAAATATATTTCCTATAATTGTGTATATCTCTAATGACTTATCGACAATGAAACGGGCTTGCTCATCAGCCTCATCCACGTCTTTAGCAGTTTGATTTGATGATATTATATTAGCAGGTGTTTGTGCCTGCCCCTTTTGTGTCAAATTTGCTGATACCATAGTTGTTACACTATTCGCCATGGACGTTAAGACGGCACAGTAAAGCGCAGATATAGCACATTTTGACAATTTTTGTATGCGACTAGCTGATAATGGTTCGATTATAGGCAACGAAAGTGCTTGATAGAGAATTGAAATATCATTGACAATGTGTATTAATTGATTTTTAAACAGAACTGCATCCGCTTGTGTCAATGGCAAGTATAGAGGCTTGCTGTTTACTGTAGCAACTGTTTCCAAATGCTTCAAGCGATAACGTAATAAAGTTGGAAGCAAACTGCACATTTCCAATATTGTCTCCCCACCATTTGCGGATTGCAAATGAGCTATGTTTGCAGCTGCAAATGTTTCCTAAAAAAAAAAAAACAAGTGATATTTCATCAATTTTAAATAATAACATGATATGGTATTCAATAGAAATTAATTATATATGTTATTTATATATAAACGAAAAACATAGTATAAATAGGAGAGTCTGTTGGTAATATTTACCAAGACATACGGCATCATTGTTATATATTCGAAAAAATATCTTAAGCCAAAAATAGTTCAGTCAATTGCTGAAGTTTCATATTAATTTTTTATCTAGTAAACATAATTTTAAGTGATGCTTAACATGACTCTGTACTTTTAATATTTTTTATATCAATGCCTTATTACATTAAAAATCAAGGTCAAGGTTTTCTGACTGTAGGTTTTTTATAATTAGAATCTACTAGATTGGTGATAGATTTATAGACTTCTACTAAGACTACAGACTTATAGAAATGTTTATATAGAATATGACGGGATCTTTAATTTATATCATATTCTAAGTAGAGGTAGCATTGCGAGAAGTACCCTAATCTAATAACTGAAAAAATGCAGAAAGAAAAGACTAGCATTTGCGGCAATACATTAAATATAAATTTTCGACTACTCAAAAACCTTCAGAGGAATACATACTAAAGCATACTACATTAAAAACTTATACGGCCTGGAGTCTAAATAAAAAACAACAAATAATTCGGTATCTAAATTCGCAGTGTATATTATGTGTATATGTTAACAAAATTCTTGCTCACTTTATCGAGAGTAAACTATGTCTATACCTTTTTGAAATAATTAACTTTTATCATTAATTAATCTTATTTCTATCTAGTTAACTATAGTAACATTTACTCAATATGTAGGTTTCAAAAATGGCCAAGTCTACGTCCCGGAGCCACTCTTCGAGTGACTAAGTGCCGTTCGTGGAATACATCAATAACTCAATAGATATGCAATAAATCCACATTCCACCAAAATAATTTTCTACTGTATTTATAATAGTATAAAACTAAAGACAAATTAAATTTAAAATCAGGTAAATAAATAAATAAACTAACTAACAAACTTACTTCTAAAAGTCTGATTTGAAATTAGGTGTAGAAAAATTGTCCACACAGAAGAGATGTCTAAGAAAATAGGAAATATCTATTTCAGTAATATATGCATGCATGATTTTTTTAATTTATAGATTAAGTTTTTAAATGATTCGCTTACAATAATACTATTAGTATTGTTAGTTTATATTTGGATCGAAATCAAAAGTTCATAACGTCATAATACGCATTTGAATTGAAAGAATGATAATTATTTCTCTAAAAACATAATATTTAAAAATGAAATTATTATTATACTTATGATAACGTTAAGGTGACAACTGTTATAAGTTAATGAATTCTAGTGGTTCTAAAATAAAGGCAAGTTTTAATTTATAACTATAATTACATATTATAGTTAATAATTTGGGCGTTTCGAAAGCTAAGCTCGAAACTTAACGTATCTGATCGTTTAACAATTAAGGTTGAGTGCATTTTAGTTTCTATCAATTTTATTACAATTAGTTTTTACTATTAATTTATTCTAAAAAGATTTCACAATAAATAAAAGGCTTTCACTATATAAAAGTATATCTTTCTTTTTCTTTCAACAATTGCAAATGCCATTTTCACAAAACATAAATAGCTATAATTTTACAAGAGATTATGAAAATTTCATACTTCATTGAAATAAATTACTTACTGTGCATTCAGCCGGTTCTTCACTCAACGAAGCCCATAGTAATCTTCCACTTTCTAGTGGTGCTGTAAGCTGTTGTACAATTATCGATGATAAATCTGATCTCGACCGTCTAATTTCGGATTTCGGTGAATCCTTTTCGTTTGCAGTGAGTATGCACTTAGAGATTTCTGGATATTTAGATGTTTTAAGGATTGATGCAACATGGTTAAAATCGAATTGAAGTAATGAACTACTCGTCAATGTAGTGCCACTAGCCGTAGTCGTGAACACAGGTTTTGACTGAGTCTGATTTTTGCCTTCGCATAAATTTTTTAATACTGGCAATAACCATTTTATTTCATAAACATTCACTTTATTTAATCTAGACAGAATAAATGATATTAGCACTGAAGTAGCCTCATATATTTGCGGTACATCTCTTGGATTCACTGCAAAAGAACAAAAAAATTGCATATAGTTACATATAAGAAAAGGAGAAAGGAAATATATGAAGTTGCAATTTTTTGCTTTCCCCTTTACCCTAACTCAAGTGCACAAATTTTTTTTGAAATTACCTATTTTTGATTGACTCAATTTATCTGCCGCAAGTGCTGCAAATGCTGTATAAAATGGATTTGAGTGATTGTCTTCATCAAAAAATTCACTTTCACTGAAATTAGGAAAAAAAAACATATATTAAATTAAATAATTTCACAATAAAATATACCGTTTCTTAGGTCGCCATCTTTTTTTTTGCCGAAGTCTTAATCGCAAATTTGCTTTTGTCACTTGGCAATTTTGGCAAACAAATAATAAAATACATACCATCTTAATATTGCTTTGGTTAAATTATTTATTTCTGATTTATTTAAAACTCCAAAACGGCTTGATAAAAGAGGTTTTACAACGGAGCTCCAATCTATTCCTCCTCCACTATGTGCTGCCATTTTTGTGTTTGACATTTGACTGCCAGACTCAAAATCAGCAGAACACGAATAACCTGTAAAACAAACAAACCAAAAAATCTATCAACTCTTACGAACAGTGCACAAAAGCAAAATGTCAAAATGTGTAAATCTCGTACAAAAAGTAAATTTGTATGCATATTTGCACATGCATTTCATTATCTTAAGCAATTTAAATGTGTTTCACTTACGTTACATGCGTAATAAAACTTATTAAATAGTTTTATTGATTACTATTAAAATATTGCAACAAATAGTAAAATCTGGATCCGCGCATTTGTTTACTCTTTATGAAATAGATCAAAAATGGAATGTGATCGTACTGACTTAACTTCACAGTGTTTGCAAAGTAGTGTCTCAGCTGGAAATTCGGTGCCAATAACAATTTCATCTAGCAACAAAGTAGAACACTGAATTCATATAAATAACCTACATTATAAAATTAATTTATGCTTTACTGTAATTGTAATAGGTCAATCCGCATTCGAATTTGTTACCACTACAGCCATGCAGCACACCTATTGAGCCGAAGGATGCGAAACATGAGGTTAAGTTACAGTAAGTAGTTTTTATTATTTAAATTAATAAATTATAAAATAATTTGTAATTTTGTATAGTCTGCGTATAAGATATGTGAATTATGAATTTTAGCTGCATTTACTAAATTTATTTTAATTATTTAAACATTTCTTTAACGTTAATTTTAAATATGTTTATAAAAGGCAATTATTCCATACATTATAAAAGAATGTAACTTTTAGTTCATTTAGTAAGATATAATTCGAAATGTAATGGGAACTGATATCAAGAATTTTAATATTTGTTTATAATTATAGTTCTTAAGTATGAGTTCATTATATAATTTATAATTTTCATATTATGAGATTTAATATGAACATTATACCAGAGACACTATATATTAAAAACCAAGCAGGAAAAATTAGTTTCCAATTTTAAATTTAATGTTTGCATTTGAATGGTTTATTATTTCATCGAAAGAAATTGGAGCTGTTGTTGCTTGAAGTTAATGTTAAAAAAATGATATACCACAGTAGTACCATTTTGCTGAGATTGTCATATAAAATAAAATTATAGAGTATAATATAATAAAATAAAAATATGCTTAAAAATGCTTAGATAGTGCCTAATTTAAATTTCTTTTAAATAATTTTTTTAGATATCTTAAGAAAGTGTTGGACATGCGATATGCAATGATAGCTTGTTGATATCCATGTCAAATTTTGATATTGTGACACATGAATTTTGGTAATGATGTACAGTGGTCAATACCATTGACCATTGATTGTAATATTTGCATAAAAAGTTTTGAAACATTTTAAAATCAAATTCGATACATAAACATTGAACATACATTAACATTAAAAATTTTTTTTAAATTATTAACTAACATAATATTATTTTCTCATAGGAACGTTGTTGCCACTGTATCAGTTGGTTGTGAGCTAAACTTGCGCGAGATTAATTTTCGAACACGCAATACAGAGTATAATCCATCACGCTTCCATGGTGTAGTAATGCGATTACGTGAACCTCGTTGTACTGCTCTGATCTTCCGAACTGGTAAAATTATAATTACTGGTGCCCGTAATGAAATGCAAGCATCTTTGGGCTCACGTAAGTTTGTTAGGATATTGCAAAAGCTTGGATATACCGCCAGTTTTCGAGAATATAAAATACAAAACATTGTAGCTACAGTAGATTTACGTTTTCCCATACGGCTGGAGAATCTAAACCAGGTGCATGGTCAATTTAGTTCTTATGAGCCTGAACTATTTCCTGGCCTTATTTACCGTATGGTGAAGCCGCGTTTGGTGCTACTTATTTTTGTTAATGGAAAAATTGTATTTACTGGCGCTAAATCACGTAGAGATATTATGGACTGCCTAGATTCTATTTATCCTATTTTATTAAGTTTTAAGAAAAATTAAATTTATGTAATGTAAATAAAATAGTTTTGTACATTTTCTCAAAAATACTTCAAATATCAATATTAGCATTGCTTCACTTCCTAATTAATAACAATTTAGAAGAGAAACGATCTTATATTGAATATTGAAGTAATAATTTTAATATTTAAGTACTTACTGTACAGTAAGTACAGTAAATTCTTAAATATTTTATAAGCTTTATCAAAATAAGATATTAATAATTTGATAATATTAAAATCTTTTTTTATCTATTCTAGTGTTTGCATGGATTATGTATGAAAGTTTATTTATAATTGTTGTCTTCTTTTTAAATGAATATCTCGATTCATCTTGAAATCAGTTTGATTCTGCATGTTAATTTACCCGGTATTACGAAAACACGTAAAGTTAAGACAAAAAGCAAATGTACCATCGACAAGACACAATCCTAACCTTAAGTGAAACATGACAGTTTTGTGTAAAGCTGTCAAAGTTTTGAAAATGTACATTCATTTATCCTTACCAAACGTCAAAGAGAAATTTATTTGCGATTTTGAATATAGACGATATTACTCAATAAATCAAAACACAAACAAGGAAGAAAACGTGTCAAAATGAAAACCAAATGGTTTCATCTCAATTTAGTTATATTTTTTACACCAGCGCCAAGTTAGCAACGTTGCTGGAAAATGTAGGGCTGTATTTTCAAAAAATTTTTAAAAAATGATATTTTCGTTAATATAAGGAATTAAACTAAAACAAAAGGCATTATTCTTATAGAGTTTTGAAAGATCTTTCGATTGGCATTTACCAATTTGAGATACGATGCGTATTTTTCAAATTACAGGGAAAATAAAAATTGACCAAAATCGACTTTTTTTGATAAAATTTATTTTTAGAAAAATCTAGAACAGGTACAATGTTGCACGGAAATGCATCTAATAGAGAATTAATCAGGCTATCAATAGCAAAAAAAAAATCATAAAAATCGAGTAGACCAATTTTGAGAAATTTGATGTCAAAGTCAAATTACTTAACTCGTCAAATTTCAAGCTTTTTAAAAAATGTAAAACGCAAAAGTATAAAAAAAACTTTCACAAAACCGGATAAATAAGAATCATTTCAATATCTCAACTAAAACATCAAAATATTATTAAAATAAGTATAAATTTTGCACATGTTCCGATATAAGTGCATTTTATTTAACTTTCGAAGGAGGTACAACCTGCACGCTTCAAGTTCCTAAAACTAAATTGGTCACTCTTTCAAACAAAACTAATTTCACAAAAATCGAGTAGAACGTTTTTTAATTATATATGTTTAAAAAAGTGAATTTTTTACGAAAAAAATGTATGTTAACTAACACCATTCTAATAACATATTAAGGTGAAAACCTGTACAATGCTAAAAATTCACCACCACTGTAAAGTTTATTAAAGAACTCTGTTAAAAGTATTTATAGGCGGTTGTATTCTGTGGTAAGGGGATGATAATAAAATTTAATTTATATAATAATAATATTTTAAATTTAATATTTAAATTAAATTCAAAACTATATTGCACATAAAAAACAAAAATTTTCTTCTGTAAACTGCATAACATATACCGCCATATCGAAAATTGGCTCTACATTTTCCAGCAACGTTGCTAACTTGGCACTAGCATTTTTTACTTATTGATTTTTATTTCAGTGTGGCTGAGTCTACATCCTGTAATTACTAATGAAATTTGACGATCATTTAATAACTTTTTATCTCTATTGTTATTTCACAGTGTAGGCGGAATTCCTGCCAAGTAGGTATATGTAGTGTATTCACTTCTGCATATATTTTTCCACTAAAAAACAAGTTACGCTTTTTATTATTCATTCTCTATTTTTCTACTCATCTTAAATAGTATTAGGTCGATACCTTGTCCTAGAATGAAATTTCGTATTCTTAATGCTGCTTAGTCTTAGAAATAGTCTTAGAAATACTACGACTAGCCTTACATTTTCAACATACATATGTATGTATGTTGAAGCTTGACTAAGCACATATTAATCGGCAAAATTAAGATCTCAACTAACTAATTAAAATTCTAAATTTTATTTCAGATCATTTGTTAACAATCTCTATATGTATATAAGACTACGTAACGCGCTCAGTTTAGAGGTCGTTAAAATAAGTTGTTGTTACTATATAGTGATAGAATGCACAAAGCAGTAGGTCAATCAATGCTGCTCCTTTATAACCCACCCGGTTATGGAAGATATACTAGATTAATGTTTTGGAATATAGAATGACACACGTCATTTCAAATGTTTCTACTTGAATTTCAACTTGCGTGAAGAACAAAAATGGTGATTTAATCGATTAAAAAATCGACACCCTATATGTATTATAATTTAATATTCAATAAGTCTTCTCATAATATTTCAGAGAGCAAAACATAACTTATACGTACAGCAATAACTATCTTATCCACCTTAAAACATATTTAAGCACCCTGATAAATAGTAACATATTACGAAATAATCCGTCCAAGGTGTCTAAACAGCTCAAAACAGTTACTTCGGTCATGATGGTTTGTTGGCCTAGTTGAACTGTTTACCTAATTTAGCCTTAATGTGCAGCCTTTTAACTGTGTGAGTATTATAGGCATTTTCGGATTTTCGGTGGTGTACAAGTATGGTAACAAAAGCAAGTTACTGGCCAAAATGTACGCAAAATAACAACACTATTTTCTCACCAGTAAAAACATCAGTCAGTAAAAAAAAAATGTTACCAACGCAGTAAGCGAACTATTGTGAACCTTCATTTGAAATTTCAACGAATATTGCAATCATATGTCAAAAATCGTATATAATCAAAAATTCAAACAAAATTCAAAAATTTGAAAATTAGGATAAAAACAAAACATTGAACAATATATAAAAATCTTGAAAACTAATGGAGAAATCGTAAGTACAAAGTACAATGAATTTTTAATTATGCTAGTTATTAACAAGTAATATTTACCTTATTTTATTTAATTTATAGTTTACATAGGTAAATTTAATAAAACTTAAATTTAATTTTTGAAAAGTTTTTCTTAAAAATGGTTTTATAGAAATACACGCAAACTATGAACCACAGAAGAAACGAAGTGTTTTCTAGAGTGTTACTTGACATGAAAGCAAGGATTTTTGAAAACAAGAAAAAAAAACTTGGATACCAACAAGTGCTTGAGGACATAATAGCACATGGAATTGTAGTAAGTATCACATAGCTTCTGTAATTTATTTGAAATAAAAATTTAATTAAAATAAAAAATATGTTTTTAAGATGACTCCACTCCAGTCTGCCTAGGAAGAAGAATGTGCATTAAAAGTGGCCAAATATAACAACAAGCGGACTGGTGCATCAACATGCGTAGCACCCTACACGCAGTTGATGAACAAAATATTTGACGATAAACCAATTATTTCAAATAATCACACTGCGACGTTAGGGTTTAACAGTGATGTTGAAGATATAGAGGTGTTGGAAGAGTTGGAAATAAACATTGTACAAACACATGCTGGGCTATCGCTAATGAACTGGATGGCGACATAAATAAATTTAAATTACTTGAAAAACTTACGGAAAAAATGTAAATATATTTTTATAAATTTTAGAAATAAGTTATGTATAAGTTAGCATATTTTATTAATGATATGTTTTTTTTATGTAATATATATTTTTAAGTTTAGAATTTCTTGAATACATATTTAAATTTATATTATTTATTTTAGTTTTATATAAAATATTTTAATTTCAAGTAAGTTTCTATTAAAGTAAGTTAATTTGTAAGCACAAAATTTTTTTTTAAAAAATATCAATAAAATATCGTAAAAAAAATTTATATGACATCTTTTCTTAACAAATAATAGAAAAGTCTATTTCTTCTATTAACACAATGATCCAATTCATGTTCTTTATCCATTTACGGTTCGTCATAGCTTTCATTATTACTATTTGATTCAGAATACTCGAATATATCATAATTATACAAATATTATGCAAAACACAAACGCTTACTACTACATTTATTATTGCAGCCAAATTTGTTTGATCAGTAAATTTTAATAGTCTTTGAAAACGATGTTTGAGTAAACCGAAAGCGTTCTCAACTACAATACGGACAGATTAATGTTTTTCATTAAAATTTTTGGTTATCGGTTAAATTTCCATAATTTTTGTAATGTGACACAATCCAATTTGTACAAGGATAAGCAGAAACTTCAATAATGAACGACGAGCTTGAAAATAATTCTTCGTATCGCGACTGCGCCATTCTATACAGCTTTGATTTTCTCAAAACTCTGTAATCATGCAAAGACCCAGGTTCTCTGTATAATACAAATACTCCGATTCTGAGAAGCGCACTAGAAATATATTAAATTTGTGATTTAATCACAGACAACTCCACATATATTTACATATAAGGTCTTCCGCTGTATTTCCTCGTAGTCTGAAGTGACTTTTAAAATGTATTGGGCTTATGGATTCTATAGTTGTTTCAACGTTTCTTCATTTTTCCTGCTCTTCTTCACTACTGCTTGAATCTTTAGAATAAACTGTTGCTACATTTACAACGTCTCGGACGTTTCTAATCCGTGAAACAGCTCACTTCCCTCGGACGCTGCAAAACGTTGCTGTTTTCTTCCAGCATCGAGAGTACCTACAAAAAATTACTTATTTCAGTGTTTTATTTTGAAATTTCCAATATTTTTATCATTCCTTTCAATTCCGTATTCATTTTAATTTTTAATTTCATATTATTTTATAAAATAATATGATTTCAATTTACTGAAGATCAGTAATTTTATTTCTTAATGCCTACCTTCAAATAATTCTTTGTTGTGTACCATGATACCTCTATCCGTATTTTATACGGCTTAGTTTTTGCTTCTTCTGTGTAGTTTTGCGAAATAAACTACAAGTATAGGTCGTCACAACTCTAAAGAGACCACAATATTATGCGAAAAAATATAAGAAATAAAGCAATATAGAGCAATATAGAGCAAAATCTAGTCATTTCTTCTAAGAACAGAATGTGAAATGGCTACATACAAACCAGAGAAGATTTTATTCTTTGTATTCTTTGATTCTAACTAAAAATACTTGTCTCGCATATACGCCATGAATTTGGAAGAAAAGAGATAGAAATATAAAAAATGTTAATACCGTTATAAAAATCATCCTGTCGGTCATTTCAGCGCGGCAAAATTTTTCAATTTTTCAATTTCATTAAACATTCAATTGGAAAAGCTTGTTGAAAATGGCTGATGAAATATTCGAAAAAATGGAAATTAAGTAAGTAGTCGAACCATAATTAAGTGTTTATGATACTTCGATTTTAAAGTAATTATTATTATTTCAGAAATGTTGTCGCCACTTACAATGTCGGCATAAAATTGGATCTATTGGACATCTATCGCCGTACACGCAATTCAGAGTATTCCCCACAAACTTTCATTGGTATGAAAATGACCATGCGTTTTCCAAAATGCACTGCCCGGATTTTTAATTCCGGGAAAGTGGTGGTAGTCGGCACAAAAAGTGAGGTAGACGCTCGTCTGGGGTCCCATAAATTCGCCAAACTCATCCAAAAGCTTGGCTATGAAGTTGAATTCAAAGATTTTACCATATGTAACATAGTGGGTGTAATAGATGTACGTTTTCCAATAGGTCTCGAAGACCTCAATAATGGACATATGCAGTTTACAAAATACGAACCAGAAATATTCCCTGCCTTATATTATCGTTTGCCAACTATGTTATTTTTAATATATGCAAGTGGCAAGTTGGTTGTTACAGGGGCTAAATCTGTGGCTGCTATTAAGGAGGGCTTCGCTATTATCTATGCGGCTTTGGCGCCTTTTAAAAGAGATTAATAAGAATATTTAAGAAGAATTTTTTAATATACATAGAGTCATACATTTGTAAATGCGTGCTTTTTCTTAATAAATTTTACTGAGATATTATATTCACAGTTGTTTACTTTTCCATGAAGAGTTTAATTCTAAGAGAAATTACATTTGCCTAGAAAATCTTAAAGATGAAAACATACGAAACGAATTATCATCGGAAGTTAATAGATGTGTACAAATTATACAAGGTAATGAATCTGATGTCCACAAACAGTAGTTGGAATCAAGCAGTCACGACGATAAAAGAGGTTACCAAAGAAAAATTGGGTCTACAGCAGAGGCGAGGCGTCGAATGGTTCAGTGTATTCACTGAACACCTTAACAAAGCTTCCTTTTTAGATTTTTTTTTATTAGGTAAATAATCTCGCTATATTGCTACTTAACATTTTTTATAATAGCTTTTCCAAACAGATTAACATAAACACAAAACGTAGAATACAAACAAAATCACACATATGTTAGATACACCCAACATTGCTTATAATTAATAAAAGAGAAAACACATTCCTCTTGAAATATACTAAGGTGCAGAATAAAAACTGCACCGCGTTGTTTACAAAGCATGTAAATGAAATAACATTCACATTGGGACTATGTTCAATATTGAATACACAACACAAAACATACAAACAAATATATGTACGTAAAATAATCTTAACTCTTAAATTAATACGTGCAAGCAGTTCAATAAAAAAAGTGCACTTCCAATGTTATGCAAAGTAAATACAAAAGAGAAAAGAAATGACTGAGCGAAAATCGCTTTACATTTGACGAGTCACGGTTGCTGTTTTATATGGGGAAATGGTTCAGTATAAAAACTGAACCGGGCATTGTAAATACAAAGTAAAAGAGTAAATGAATGCATGAGAGTTTCTTACTCTTATATAGAGGTTGGAAATTAATCAAAACAAAGTCATTATTGCAATTTGATACTAGCAAATGGTAAAAGTAAAGAAAGAGATTAAAGAAATTTGAAGTGAAAAATAATATTTAGAAATGGATAAATGTGTGATTAAAGATTTGATTCAATGTCTTTTTTTAAACGATCTTCTGAAAAAAAGATTTTAATTCATAAAATGAATAAACCAACTCCAGATATAAAGAATTTGATACCTGTTGTAAAAATGTCGAAATCTATGGTAAGTCGTCGTTTTCCTACAGTTACAGCTTTATGGTAAATAAAAACCAGTGGATCACAGGCTGCGAACATTTAAATAAATTGTTTTATTGGTCTTGTACGCTATTTGCTTGTGGAAAGGACAATACTTAGAAGTAGGGGGAATACGTTATAGTTGGAATTCTGTTTTGATTAAATTGTGAACACCTTGCCAAAAAGCTGACGCCTCGCTACTGGTGTACAGAAATATAAACCCAAAAACCCGTGGATGACTGAAGACATATTTGATCTAATGAATCAAAGAAGAAGGGTTAGGAATAAAAACCGACACGACTACAATCGCTTGCATAGTATTATAAAAACTAATATACGGCAGGCTAAAATATCATGGTTGAATAACGAATGTTGTGAGATAGAAAAACTCCAAAGAGCTCATGATGATTTTAATGTTCATAACCAAAGCTGAGCAAATCAGAGATCTTTCAGGCAATAAAATTTTTAAAAAATAATAAGGCTGCTCAACCGGATAATCTCCCTGCGGAAATAATAAAATTGTTTGAAGACGAAAGTATCGAATATTTAGAAAAGATACTTAATAATACATACAACACTGGTATATACCCAGATGACTGGCTGCAATCGACGTTTATAGCGATACCCAAAAGGAAAACTGCCAGAAAATGTAATGAGTTCCGCTTAATAAGCCTAATGAATCATAGTCTCAAATTATTTCTTAAAATACTACATGCAAGAATATACAAAAAATGTGAAACGGTAATGGGTCGTACACAATTTGGATTTAGAGATGCTATGGGAACACAAGAAGCTAGATGTACAAAAAGATGTCTATATGTGTTTCATAGATTACGGGAAAGCATTTGATAATGTAAAACATCAAAAACTAATTGAAGTGCTCAGAAGTATGGACATTAACGAGAAAGATATTCAGAGTATTTCAAATCTGTATTGGAATCAGACGGCAAGCGTCCGTTTTGGTGACGTAATAACAGACCAAATACCAATAAAAAGAGGCGTGAGACAGGGGTGTATACTATCACCACTTCTATTTAATATATATGCAGAAAGAATATTTGACGAGGCTTTTCAAAACTGTAACGACAAAGGTATCAAATCAAACGGCCAATATATTAATAATATAAGATACGCTGATGATAATCCGTGTGGTGGCGGGATAAGAATACCACCTCAGTTTGTCTCTGCTTGTCGTAAAAGGCGACTAAAAGAGAAAATGCACAGGTTAAAGTAGAACTTCTACGATTCCTGGTAAGTCGTGAGGGCGCACAGGTCAAAGTAGCTTGCTACGATTCCTAATAAGACGACCCTTCTGCTAGCAGGTCGGCCCGGCATTTGCTCAGGCCCTGCTAAGTTGACCAGCCTTCGGGAAGTGCGACTATCTATCAGGTCAACCGTCAAGCGATAAGTACGGTCATGTCTCTGCTTATCGTTTGACGCAGATAGTCGGGCGGGGTGAAGGAAAACACCCTTTTAGTGAATGAGCAGTGAGAATGATTGTATGAATGTGTGAATAAATGGATTGTGTGTATTAGAAATAAAACCCCCCAAACTAAGGTGGAACAGCTACGCCTTTAGCTTGGCTGCTGGGGTAGAAGCAGTCTTAGTAGCGAACTCAGGATACCTGGCGACCTCCTGTTTTAAACAGCCTTACCTGTGCAATGTGAAGCTCTCCGCAGGTGGACATATCTCTCTTCGCAACTCGTGAGAATCAAAATTGATAAACAAATTTTAAATATACCAACTCAAGGCGAAGTGGTTGATGCTGATAAGGTGGACAATGAGGCCTCGCCAAGACAACGCATGACGGTCATGAGACCAACAAAATGGTGGACGAAGAAGCCCCGCAAGAGGCTGAGCCGTTAACCAAAACAGTTGGAAACATGACAAAGACTGATCTCGACTTGGCCGAGCGTATCCGTCTGAACAAGAGGGAGAAGCAGAAGCGAAGAAGAGAGAGGCAAAAGGCTGCAAAAGCCACAAGATCGGTTGAACAACTAGCCGATCGACTCAGTGGACTATCGCATGTGGAATCGTCGAATTATTGAAGCACAAATGGGTGCGTCAACAGCACACAGACAGTAAATACAGGTACTCCGCAAGTGGTCGTACTCTCTCCCCTCCTCTGGAATATAGTGGTGAATGAACTGCTACAAAAACTGAGGAGAGCGGGTTGCGAAACTATTGCATATGCGGATGACTTTGCATTAACAGTTACTGGAAAATATGTTACCCCCTTAAGAGATATTCTGAAGAATGGTTTTAATATCCTAAATAAATGGATACTAAATTGTGGCCTTGAGGTTAGCCCCAGCAAAACAGAAATCCACCCTATATTCAAGGTTCTACGAAACAATTTACTGAGAACGCAAAATTTTTAGGTATCGTTTTCGATAGAAAACTCAGCTGGAAAGAAAATATTTCAGAGCGCGCTAGGAAAGCAAACATTGCGCTGCTTTTATGTCAGAAAGCTATTGCTAAAAAGCGGGGATTACAACTACGTGTTGCTAAATGGCTATATACGGCTGCCATTAGATCAATACTTTTGTATGCCATAAGCGTGGATTCTTCTGATTTGCTTGTCATAATATTATATATTAAATATTAATTAAACGATTTTTAATCCAGGTGTCTTCTATTGTGAAACGTAAATGGTGATTGCTGTGTCAGGTGATCGTGTTGTGTTTGTGAATTAAATGAATGTGGTACTGTATTGCAATTTGTGAGTGATTACGCTTTGTAACGGGGATTTGTAACGCTAAATTTTTATGTGACAAGATTTTAGTCATTACCGATTAATGTACTGACTTCAAGTTGCCACTTCTTCCGTGTATTGTGTTAAATAACACTGATACAGTACGCCGTCCGAATGTATAAATAAAAAACTATGCTAACTAATTAAAAAAAACCCGCATATAGAGCTAGAATTTTTTGTCCAACAACTATTTTACAACCTACATATGTAAAAAGTCTGCCATACAGGAGATGAAAAAGCGGTTGTTATTACTTATAGATCAATTTTTGTAGAAACTTTTTGTTGGTATTTGCAAAAAAGCCACGAATATCGTATATCAGATAAAACGTTAGTTTCACAATGATCAAAAATGATTTCACGTACTCGAATGAAACATACTACCTATAATAGGGTAATGGAGTACTATGTCACTCAAGTGCACTCATAAAAAACTACATCTAAATGCGTATAAATGTTTTTCTGAAAAAATTTTTTTCTGGGATTGTTTCAGTAGTAAATTATATGCACAGTAAACAACAACAAGCAAATTTTTCCCGATTGTGACGTAATACTCATGAGTGATTTATAAATCATTTGCATCACTTTTCTGTCGAATGTCGGTGTTTATGAGTATCATATGAGCAGAGTATAAATCATTGTTAGTGCTGTCAGCTGTTTGTATGAATCAGGCGGTGTCATATATATAAAAAAAAGAGTCAGAATTCATATAAATGACACACAGTCAATGATTCGAGTGTTGAATACTCATTGCAGTTCTTTGCTATGAGCCATGAAATCTATTATACTATTTCTACAGAGAATCTTCTAAGCTAACCCAGACAATTTAAGGCTGCTTCGTTATCGTCAAATTCATCATGACCTGGTATTCTGACTAGTGTTACATTATATAGTACGTTAAAGCCAATTTAGATATGAGATTTACAGAGCTTCTTTACCAACTTGAGTTTATACTACACATGCTGCTCATTTGATACTACATCAATACGAAGAATCAATCATGATCTATCATAGAATCATAAATATCGAATTGAACTAACTTAAAATAATAAATTGTATAAATAATAATAATTAATTATTATAATTATTGAAAAAGAAACTACAAAAGAAAAAATTTTAGTTAAAAAATAGTTTTATTTGTTATAATATTACTTTTAGAAAAAAGGACGGAGAAATTACAATCAAACTTGTATAAAAGTCTCTACCAATTTACCAATTTAATAATTTTTGTTGTGTTCATACTTTATCTCAATTTACAAAATAGTGTAAAAAAATATTTATTTTTTATTCGTTTATGTGTATACTTATATACTATAAACTATTAATAGGGGAATATACAGCAAACTTGACATAGTTTCAAACACTTGTCATTGTTAAAAAAAAAATTAATATTGTATATAAAGACTTATTGATTTTTAAAATCTAAGGCAATTTGATTATTAAGACACTTACAATCATAGAAAAAGTGAAAACCTTTTTGTTTGAACTCGTCATATACATAATGAGTTGTTTAGTCTATAATAGCCAATAATTGTTAAAGCTTTGTCTACTTCTGCTGATTTGTACATTTAAAAGTTTTGTTTGATTCTTTCTATACGATTTACAAATTACTGTCAACTTAAAAATACTACAAACAATTGTTGAACATTTGGAAATAAATGAATGCGTATATATATAAATACAAAAAATGCATATGCAAGCCACGCAAACGGTTAACAAGTAATATTAAATGAGATTTCTTACGCATAATGCACTTATTATTCCTATATGCTCATCAGAAGAGCATCATTCATTAAAATTAAGCACTAATATTATACTAAATAGTAAATAAAAATATATTCTGCATATTCGCATTGCAATACATAATTGACCAGACAAAATGGACGGAATTATATTTAGTTCGTATCGTATCGTTATAAGCAAAAGTATAATAAATTAAATTTAAAATTTAACTCCATAAGAAACATTTACAAATGTTTTCTAAAACAATGTTATCTTTGCATTTTAACAGTCACTGTAAGCCAAATTATTGAATTTTATGAGATTTTTTTATAGAATTTCCTTATACTATCGTGTGTAGAACATGCAAAAATATTGACATGCGAGCTCTTAATAAATAAATGAATACACTAAACAACACTAATGTTACTGACATCGACGCACGCCAGCTTATATTATATATTGAACAATAAGGACATTGGGAACTTCCACATACTTCACATATATTCAACAAATAAGTGGGCAGAGCATCGAAAATAGATTCGTTAAAACGTTCTGCAAATTGTCATAAAAAAATATCACAGATTAGTAATAAGAATATTGAATTAGAAAAAAATTTTCGCGTTTTACTAACCTGGTGCATAGTAATCGTAAACTCGGATGGGCAAATAGCGTGACATATTTGCAACTGGATACCAACGCTCAATTGTGAAATTTACACAAACATCCTCTTGATCAAGCTAGAAAAAAATATAGGTAGATTAGTAAACAAAAGGAAAAAATGTTTTTGTGTTTATAAAATGTAGTATTAACTCGTGCAGCAACAGCTTTAAATGCGAATAGTCTATCTATATGCTTTATGGATCGAAACATTACAGTGTTGACTATCGATAGAATATTACTTTAACGTTTTTTCAACATTCAAACCATATATCAACAGATATTAAACACACCCGGATTATATATAATATAAAAGCTGCTGAAAACATGAAATAGTAAGAAAAAAGAACATGTTTTTATGTACGCTTCCGTGTGTGCGATATTGATCAAAACGATCAAGATATGACTATTCCATTACTAAGGACAGCGTACGAAATGGCGTTATGTAGACAAATAAAATATATTTTTTAATGAGATTGCTATTATCATTTATAAAAAAATTAACATGTTATACTCACATAGTCAAAGTAAAACACGATTTTACGATCCATATATTTAGCTCGACGCAAATTTCTCACACGATTACTTAATACATAAGCATCAAGTTTTTGCTGTTGTATCCAATAACCAGTCGGTATGCTAACATCTAAAACGGCCATTCCAGAACGTTCTGATTCTTGTGTATTAATCCAACTGAAATAAATTATGATTTATTACTGTTCACCTACATAAAATCAATAATTAAATCAACTTACTTTTGGCAAGTTACATATGAAATATGTGACTGATTTCTGCCATGGAATATAGTCTTAGTATGTAGACCGAATGCGTGCACAGGTGGTTTTGTTTGGAATTTTTCGATATCGACATTATATTGGACATGCATTTGAAGTATAGCATAACCAGCGCCGTTAGCTTGTACCTTCACTGTACCCCAAGCATCAGGAATCTACAAAAAAAAAGCAAACAAAATTTATTATTATACTGAATCGTATAAGGGTCTATAATCAATACAATACCTCTATACTTTGTAACTGCGCCAAATTCGTATCATCAATTTTTAAAACTTGTGGTTTACCACCTTGCGACGAAGCTTCTATTTCGATAGTCAAAGAAGAAACTTCCCGAATACGGGAATGAACAGTATATTCAACTAAAGCATATAAAGCAGCACTGGTATCCTAATTGCAAAAATATTGACATAATAAAATATTATAATATAAAACACAAAATTATTTACAGCTTTGCTACTTACTTGTGTAGATGCCCAACCACCATCGTTCAAACGCTGCGCATTTAACCAACGTGCAATCGGATCTACTATAAATTCTCGTCTTGACACATAAACAAGCAGTGCATAGGCCGTTGTCTCTATATTCGAAGCGTCAAACTCATAAGGTAAACGTGGCAGTGAGAACCATTTTTGATTTTCTAATTTCTTTGGTGGCTGCGGCACCTCTTTATTACCCCAATACATAAAGTCACCAATAGTTCGCGCTTGACTCCTAAGTATAGTGAAAACCTGCTCAGCACTAGGTGATTTACACAGTAGAAGGGCATATGCAGTTATGGCTACATCATACGGTTCTGGCGTTGTTTTAAGAAATTCCATGTTCATTTCAATCCACTTAACGGCACGCTGTTGTGCTAAAGCTACTCGAGCTCCCAGAGAGCCAGGAAGATCTTTAACTGTTGCTAAAGTAATAAGAACATGAGATGTCAGTGTAATATTGCGATTATGTAAAGTTGAATGATTTCCGAAATTCGTTCGATTCATTTTTCGATCAGGTAGCCAGGTAACCTCATAAAAAGCACCATCTTGTGTTTGATGTTGCAATAACCAGCGTACATTTTTCTCAATTATTGTTGAATCGATCCAAATAAAATTTTCCCATTCATAAAATGATGCTTCCTAAATTTAAAACCAAAAAAATGTATTTTTTTTGTATTATTTTAAGATTGTTCATAAAGTACATAATAGATTAGAAAGCTTTAATATTGATTTACCTGGAATATGCGGACACAATATGCAGTTAGCCAGACTGAAGAGGCTGAATTATTCCAATCTGAACGGAATAAGGAAAACGAACCATCAGGTCGCATAAAGCTTAATTGACGTTGATAACCGATATTCATATGATAGAAAGCTTGTTTCTCAGTTGTTTTATTTCTCTGATTGATGCGTCGCATATATAAAACGGTAAATAAATTAGCAGCGAAAGAAAAAGCATTTTGTTCTGCAGATTCCATGGGAAGATAAAGTAATGAAGTTGCATTAACTGGCATTGTTGGAAATATTGGACCTACGACATCTCCCACAACAGAGATACGTGCTCGATTAGAGCCATAAACGAAATAACGATCAACTTGATATGGTATTTCCGGAGTTTGTGTAACATTAACATGCATATATTCTAAGACATGAGCACGATTTGACAAATCTAAAAGTAATGATTGATGACGATATTGCGGTAAGCCATCTGCCTCAACATGTAATCTACGTGTAATCTGATCTGTGCCTAATAATGTAGCTACATGTAGGGTGACATCAATATCACCTAGTCGTTGTGGCACTACTGGTACGTATACAACTGTTGTGCCTTGAGCTTCCAAGTATATGAAAGACTGATGTTCACCAAATGATGTACGTGGGTTATAAGATCGCACAATACCATCTTCTTCAACATGTACAAATTTATAATCCTTACTCTCATGCAATACGACAATTGCTTCAATAGGCGTTGTCATATAATTGAACACAGTTACGCGTATACCAACTTGTTCTCCTTGACGGCAAAATGTAGGCATTTCGACATTAATGAAGAATGGTTGTACTCCAACATATTCTATTGGTTTATTAATCATTCCAAAACCTTTAGATGGACTAACGCTGAAAGCACTAACCATCCAGTATGCTGGTCGATCTGGTACTTCAATATTAAATATATAACGCCCATGTGGACCAATATTCACATCTTTCCATAGCCAAACATTTTCATAATGACGTTGAACACGATTGAAGCGATATTTTCTGTAGTTCAATAATTCCGTATCGTTACGAACCTATAAATTCAAATTAAGGAACTCAATTATTATATGCACAAAAGAGATGGCTTATATATAAGTATAATCCTACCTGACAACCAATTTCATCGGTGCCATCATCGCAATCGAAGAACCCGTCACATTTTTTATCTAAACGATAACAGCGTCCTGATAAACATTCACCATAACCCAACGTACGATTGCAGCTGTCATAACGTCGTGGTACGTAACCATCTGTAAAAACAATTAAGCCACTATATTCGAAGGTACGGTTTGCGTCGATACCAAATGAAGAGGCTGGAAAGTAAACCAATTCATCTGGAATACCAGCATGCGAGTGCCAAATATGTTTATAGGTTCCATTAGTTTGTTCATCAAAAGACGACATTTTCGTTATTATTTTAGCATAGGTCAACTCGTTACCAGCTTGCATCGTATAAAAGGCGCTATCAATTCCTGAAAGTCCAACATATGAGCCCGGTTCACCAAAAATTGCCACTTCTACTTTTTCACCCGTACGGGCCTTTCGGTTATTAATATACACTGTAAAGTTGTTGCGCGATATACCATTTACTGGGAAAGTTAAAGAATCTGCAACAATTTGACCTTGTTGTGTAATTTTCCAAACAACAATTGTAGCAACTGGTGCCATTTCTGCGCTTAATACAACAGCTATTGTTCTTATGCCTTCGACTATTGGTTCACGGTCATTCATCAAAATAACACCTTTTGACATAATCAAATAATTGAAATCCTCCAAATAAAAGTTAGTACGTATATGGAATATGATGTATTCGCCCACGGTAGGAGACTCCGTACTGGTAGATACTTTAATATGTTGATTGCGAGGTGAATAATGTGAAACCAACAATAGTTCGGTTTGAGCACGCTCATTACGTGGATCAATGTAGTTAGCTTGTAAACGCATCTGTGTGACACCATTTAAGAAATCTCGTGACTGTGGACGCTCATCCAATTGTAAGTCATTACGCAAATCAATTTTAACTTCCCAGATACCTGGACTTTCTTGGGACATTTTCAAACGTTGAGCGGGCCAATCACGGCGTCCACCGTTTTTACTTTCAACAAAACCTGTTACTTCCATAATACCAAGTTGAAGTAGTTCTAAATCGATTGGCGAACCATCATGATATTCCATAACAAGATACACAGTAAATGGCATAGCAGGTTTAAAAACTTGTGGCGTTTCACCCATAAAAGCAACGCGTATACTTGAATTATAGACATGTGCAATTGCGTACCCAGAAATAACTTCATCATAGAATTTTTCTCCAACTGTGGCTGTTATAAGTACTTCCATGCCTGTTTAGATAAAATAAAATTTGAGTTAAATGTTTTTCAAAAAAAAAAAAAAAAAATATATATATTAATATAACAAATAGATAAATTGAAAATAAATTTACCTGCCAAACTTGGTACCAGCACTTCTAACTCATTTATAGGCCATTTAAAATTAAAAGTACCATTGAAGTAACGTAAAAATGGTAAAGTTTTTTGATAAGTACCAGTCGCAGTATCATAAGTTTCTGGAATATCTGGTTTTTTCACCCAAAAAGGCCATTCCTCATCGAATTGATAATTTCGCTCCACTACATAGTGATTACGATAAAGAGTATCTTGTGGACGAATTTCAGGAATTTCTACCAGTTGTGGATTCGAATTATATTGGTTGCGATAAAATTGTTCCTGGTACAGACGTGCTTCCTCAGATGGCGACCGACCCAAGCGATACTTTTCATTCAAAGCCTGATTACTAAAATAACCAATTGGTCGAATTGTGGCTTTAAGTGTTAAGTTTCCACGTACTGGGTGACCACTTGTGAAATTCGCCATTATACGACCATGAATGTAACGATCGGTTGTGAAAAAATAAGCTGGCATCGTTACATTTACCTCGAAACGTGTCTGATAAAATTCTTCGACATCAAAGTGACTCTCTTCTTGCTGTCCTTGTGCTATTACACGAATCGTCCACTCTCCAAATGTAGGCTGATCCGAAAGTTTGTATTCTAGTGACACGGAACCTAAATTTGATTGTCTTAAAAAAATAGAAATATAATAATAACCATTAGTTTCTTAAGAAAAAAATATTTTAACATAATTTATATATTAAAATACATAGTTCACCAAAACAAATGTTTTTAACCAGTTCTCATATTTTTCGTAACTTGAAGAAATGTGAGGAAACGTAGGTAATCGACAGTTTTTTATCTCAGCTAACTAATGTATCTAAAGAATAAAATAACTAATTGAATTAAGTTTGCATTTAACAAAAATAACAAAGAAATGGCAAAGACAAAGTGTTCCAAAGGAACAGAAGAAGAGCAATTTAGAAAATATCTTGTACGGAAAAGTCTTTTATCAAATTAGTTAGTATTTTTAGTATATTGACGATTTCATAAAGACTTTTTCTTTACGATTTCTTTTCCTGGGAATTGCTGATGTGTAATAGTAACATGCCTATTACTCTTACCTTGTACTATACAGAGAGATGATATTTCAACATATACAATAGTATTTATACATGCCAAACGAATCTTTAGCATGTGGTTATATTCTGTGTTCAATTAACCTAGGAGATTTCTTGCTGAACGACGAAGGCCTCTTTTAACCGTAGAGGTATCAAGGCCGAGTCTTTATTACCCATTGGACATTAAAAAATCGCCTTCCTCTAGTCCTTTAGTAAAAATAGTAGAGATTTGAATATTTTAATTGATTCACAATATATGTTATGATTAAATGTTCATATTAATTATGTGCCATTAGAATTAATTAATACCAATAGATTAATAATTGTTTCATTAGAGTTAAAATTGATGAAGTGTTGATATTCTAAACACTTTAAAAATCACATGGATAAAAGAGAATGACCTCTCTTTAAAATCTTCGGTCTAAAAGTGAAATAATATAAGCTTTATTATTAAAAGTATTAAAACTTACCTAGAAATCCAACGTCTAACAATATGCCTATTTGGATCTAACATATAAACATCGACGGCGTTATCGAAACCTTTTAGTTCAGTTGTTATTGGAATAGTGCGAAATCGTACAGTTTCTCCTTGCATATAGAGTGGTTTATCGGTCTGAATAAAAATTGTCATTGAACGCTGTGAAAAATCTAAACTGGTTTCATTTAAAAATGCTAATCCACCAAGTACATTTTGATAGAAACCCTCAACACGTAATTTATATTCACCACCGACACTGGTAGGTGGTATACGCATCAACAGAGTTTCTGGAACTCCTTCCTTTACATCTTTCGAATCTCCGCTTATTTGGACACCATCACAAGAAATTCCTGCATGCACAGTTATTGGATACTGAGCTTGTAATATGGAGACAGCAACTTGATATATAAGACCAGGCCGTACCATCCGTGAAGCAACTATAAAGTATGTCGGTTCCTTGGAATGAAAAGTTTCCAAAAAGCTGGCTTTAACATTATATGATGATTTTCCACGGTTAAAGTTTAATTCCTCTTCAGCACCGTAGGAGCCTGAAGGCCTTTTAGCGAAGTCAGTATTATCCTGATTTATATCGTTAAAATTATTATCGGTACGGAATCGCGTGTTCGTATTAAGATTTTGATTTAAATTTGGATTCGTATTGAATGGGTCATTGTAACGTTGGTTATTGTAGTCATCATAAGTTTGAGGTATTTGAAACTGATTTTGTTGTTGCTGTTGCTGCTGAAATTGTTGGCCCGCAACCAATTGAAGTATTCCACATATCAGGAATAGAATCATCTTATATAATCTGAAAATAAATAAAAAATATATTTTATTATAGTCAAACATAAACTTCAAATAGTGCAATAGGAACAGATAAATACATACGCCTACGCTTACTTGTCTATAGGCATTGAAAGAAAATTTACATTTGAAAGTGTCGATTACCGCCCGGCATGTTTACTTATCACTTTTTTTTCTTACGTAGAATATGTTGTAAACTGTGACATTGGTTGCCAACAGTTTACAAAAAAAACAAAAGAATTAAATGAATTCAAGAGCCCTAATAAATTAATAAACAATTTTAAATCAATGATTACAGCTTTTAATAAGCTCTTGGTGGGATTACAATTAATTAACTGAACTAAAGAGTTTATACATATGTATGAAGAAAATGGTCGCAACAATCAGAACCATTGATTGCAGTTCAAACTCGTCGATACACCTATTGTTGAAGTTTTAACATTTCAAATTTGTGAAGTTTTTGAGGGAATCTTAAACGTTACTTGCTGATCAGGAGGTCTATTCCGTAACTGTGCAATCTGAAGTGTACACAAAAATTTGCTTAAATTTTGATTTTGCTATTCCTGCTATTCCTGCTATTCCTCGACTGTGAATAGTGAGTTTATCTGTCAAAATTCGAACACTTTTCTCAAATTTTATTCACCGTATATTTGACGGTGAGTTTTAAAAAAAACATAGGAAATTTTTTGCAAAATTTAATATAAACTTGTATTATTACTTTTTTATGGGTTTTAAAAATGGAAAAAAGTAAAAAGTAAGCAAAAGGAGCAAAAGTTTCTTTTCAAATATCAATATCGAATTTTTAACGATAAAAATTTTTGAAACTTATGTTATAAGAACCGTAAAAAAATTATAAAAATATAAAATAAAAATTTTTCATATATGTTAATAATTATTATAAAACTGCATTATAATTAGTTAAATGTATGCTATTTTGTTTACTTATTTATTTTCAATAACTGAGTTTTCACACAAAATTTTTTTCACAGTTGCGGAATAGACCCCCAGCATTGATAAATAACCACACAATATGCATTCGGCATGATACTAACTTATTAATTGAATTCATTTTAACCGACCTTATACATTGAACTGAAGATTTTCTTTAAATTGATTTTAGAAAACAAATATCAAAAAAGTAGATTAAAAAGTAGTCGGGAGTAAGAAGAGAGCAGTTATACACGAATAGTAAACAATTTTGTGATATATATGGATTTATTTTTCAAAAAAGAGAATCCGAGACTGTTATAAAATACCTATTCAAAATTTGGTTACAAAGAAACAAAAGTTTTAATTTTTTCAAAAAGTATTAATTTTATATTAGTGTTTATGCCATTTTCTTCAAAACGGTTCTACTTTAATAGTATGCACTAATGTCACCGTATTTTGAGAAATACTGTTAAAACGCCCTATAAACTATAAAACACTAAACACTATAAAAACATTTATTTACTAAGTTATTGCTTTTTACGGCAGTTGTATCTAAATTAAAATAATCTCAAACAAAATTAAACTCATTTATCATATAACATATAACGTGGACATATAATGTATGTTCACGTATAATATAAATAATAAGAGTAATAAAACAATAAAAATATTTTGTAAATAAAATAAAAAAAGAATCAGTTTAGTTTATATAGCTATTAAATTATCTAATATTAAAATTTTGTTTATTTATTACAAGATTTGAAAGACATGAAATCGATGACAGACCTGTCTAAATGGATTGAATTAGATATATATTTTATTTTACATCATTCAACAACAGCGTGTAGAAAGTATATTCAGTATACAACGCAATTAACGAAATTGTAGTTCAAATAGCTTTTTATATATGATATAGGTATGTACATCGATTAACATACGTTGAATAGCTTTTTGTCATCGAGCTGATCAAGAATATATATAAATACTCATTTATTGTCTTAGTTTTAAAATGTAGTAAAAACTTAAGCAGTATTCTCCTTTTTTTTCAACATAAGCAATTTATGTACGATTTTGTATTTTGTTCCATAAAATTGAGTAGATTTGACTTAAATAGGTTAAATAGATTATATAGGTTTTGGTGATTTGATTTGGTGAATCGTATTCACTAGCGCCTTTTTTTTAAATCTTCAGTTCCTTTTCATTTTATTATTTTATCATAATAACTGTGTACATTATTATATCTTAAACAATACTAGGTCTGTTCCACGAGCTACTCGTAGTAAAACTCAAGTAAAATACAGGTAAAATTTACACGAAAATACACGAAAATTTGCTGGTGGAACGCATTTGTGTATACACAGTGTTACTCAAAGTTACTACGAGTAGCTCGTGGAACAGACCTACTATAACAATGATTTTATCCTTATTATACGAAGCATAAAAATACTAAGTTGGCAACTCTACATTCACCAAATAAATGCAAAAACCCTACATATACACAAATTTCTGACCTAACACAAACAAAACAGACTGCTTACTGAATTGCTTAATGCGTAAATTAGAACTTATGAGATTTAGGCCTTTGATATTTTTAGTTGTAGATTTTTTACGTTACTTAACTCAAAAAACGAAAACAAAAACAACAAAATTAAAACTAAAAGGGAATAAAAGTAAAACAACCGCTTCGACAATCTGTACAGGGTGAAATGCATTCAGTCACTGCACTTGTAAAAGTGCAGTCACAGGTAAGTTCTAATTTATTTATTGCTTGATAGCTCAGCTTTTTGCAATGTTACATGTTATAAAATCGAAACAAACCCAGAAATTCATCCGTTATTTCGAGTCATGCTACTTGTTTTTGTTACATCTTTCCGATAACATAAATAAAGCAGAGAAGAATATAAACACCCTGTAATTTGATTATCTTTAAAGTCATTGATCTCCACAGGAAAGACTATTACGAGTACTACATGCTCTATATTTTAATATAAAAAAAACACAACAAAAGAAATTTAACGCTTTGGGATTTCAGATTGTTTTCTAATGATTTCAAAGTAAAACAATTTATTTTACGGGATTTGAAGGGGCACACAAAACTTTAAGTCTATTAATCTTTTAATTTACGTATGTTAGTCGGTAAGTAGGTTGAGGTGTTTAAAATTAGTTAAATTTAGTTCCTTATGTCGTACCACTTTTTACCTTATATATTATAGATGCGACCAATGCACACAGACTAATCATCTTGTAGAAAACTCCGCAATAAAAATTATTCCATCCATTATATAAGTAGAGGTATAAGTAGAGTTACGAGAAAAATTGTTCGCAAACTACTGAAGTTTTCAGAAACACTTATCAAAACTATCAACGGTTAATTATAGTATTTTTTTGACTTATATGTATTTAAAACAATAAACCAAACAACAGAGAAGAAACCTCAGTCCTTACAGCAATAAACACCCATCATTACCTTATAGATTGACATCCCATATCCAAATAAATAAGTATATTTTTTGCTTATACTTAATATTTGAATGATCTAACTTTGTTTTGAAATTGAAGCGTTCTCAGCAAGTATCAGAGTTATTGCATATATGGATTGATATATTTCACATATCTCGGGCTTATTGAAAATTAAAATTATCCAAGTAAACATACAATAAATAATTTTTCATTATTTTTTTGAAAAATAGACAAAAGATTGTTTTGCCCGGAACTAAGTATTACACTGTCATAAACGCTTCTAAACTATTACAGTATTACCCAGGTTAAAACGATTATTGCTGAAAATCACTAGAGTTCCAAAGTGGATACATAGAATGTAATACAAAAATGAATATATATATTGACAGGCAAGTATCTATTAAAAATGCACCAGCTACAACTTGGTCAATTGCATAGACATTAATATGGAAATAAAACAGAAACGCTCTCAAACTCAAGTAAATTATTAATTTTCTCGAAACTGAAGGTGAACTCCATATGTTGTAGCGTCCTGGATATACATACACATAGCAAAAAAAGTCTACGGATACCCACAAAATTTTTCTTAAATTTTGCATAACTTATTTAATTTTTACTGAAATTAATTTTTGTTTTCTGATTTATTTGAACCAAAGAAACAACAATTAATTTCAAACTACAAAAAAATTAACAGTTATTCTTTAAAAAAAATTTAACACAATTATATGCAAAGGCAACAATTTTTGAAGCAGAAAAAGTCTGCAGTCACTTCTTAATATTTAAATTAAAACTAACAGAAATTTTAAATTTAATAGAGAGAGTCTATGTGATAACCTCTCCGTTTAATAACCTCTTTTAGGCGTCTTTGCATGGACTTAACCAACTTTGCAGTATCCTGTGCGCTTTTTTTCTATTCTTCCTTGATGACGTTTCTGAACATATCCTTGCTGGAAATCGTGTGCTTGCGAATCTTATTGTTAGAATAATTTAGCCTCTTTGATTAAATAAAACACTTTTATTTTTACGATACTTTATTTTATTATAAGCCGTCACTTAAAACTGCAAAATGATATTAAACACCAAAAATATTATGCACTTCAATTTGATTGTCTGCTCTTTCTAAAACAAGCAAATTCTAAGAACAGACAATAACAACAATGCATATGAGACATGGTGCCTGTCTGCCTATTGCAATTAGTGATTTCTTTAAAAACGAATTTACGTGATCTATGTATTTTGTTATTGGGGTAAAATCACACAAACAAAATATAATTCTATTTAATAACTGTATATCCAACACTTATTTTCCAAATAAACCTACAGATGTTCTATGGGATTAAGGTCTGGTGATTTTGATAGTTTTTGAAGTTGCCCTAACATTAAAGCCCTAACATTCTGTCATTTTCTTTCAAATTTGTTTTTAATATAATTAGATACCCATATTTATCCATTGTATCTTATATTAATTTAAGTTTACCGAAAACATTACTTGCTATATACCCCCAAACCATAAATTAAGTTTTGTTTAACGTAGGCTGTACATGATTTTCTCCACACAAGTTTGTTACCCTTGGTTCCAAATATGTAAAATTAACTTTCATTGGAGAAATTAACTCATTTTATTATATTATATCTGGATATGTATGGCTTCTTTTTTGCAACCCGAGTATATTACTTGCTTTTCTTCAAAATTTTCCGCACGGTATATTGCATCGTTATTAATGCTCAAATCTAATTATTAATCTCCAACCACTACTATATGATCGAAAATTTGTTATTATCTTGCTCGCATAATCCAACAAATGGGTCATCCAACCAAGCCTCCAGAATGTCGTTAAATCGCAACAAACGGTGATGAGGTAGGGTAAAACACCTGTTTTGGTCGCTGAGATGGAAGCATGTAGACCAACAGGTTAGTAAAGACTCATGTTTGGGTATTTCGTGGCCTAGGATAACGGTGGATCCCGTTGAGTTGGAATACTGATGGTGTGGTGTGGTTGATGCGTCTGACACCTAAGGGTGCACATGAGAGTGTGTACTTAAGGGGGCGGGGGCTATGGGCCATTTCTATTTACAGGTATTTACGATGTGCAAACCTTATTATTATATACTATTTGTATAAAATGGTATTAAATATATGCAATAACAATGTATTGTATGTATCTCACGGGCTGCAGCGTGTATGAATCATGCATGTCTTGTGGTATGGTTTTATAAAGTATAGAAGGCCACTGGCAATCCCGAAGTAATATAGTTTGTAAGTGTGGAGTTATGGATATCGACACCACTGATAGTTAGATGCCACAGAGTATAATATTTTATTTTACTTGTATTTCAACTTTTTATTTTATTTTATATTAGTTTATATCATTTTTCAGTTTTTGAATTTTTTAGATTGTTTAATATTAATTTATATTATTTGTAGTGTTTTATAATTATGTAGTCACAATTGTTATGTCAATTTTATATACAATTTAGAAAAATTAGCCACTTATACGGTATATTCGATAAGTGTGTCAAGCGAACTACGCATGGCATATTAATAGTACGAGAGGGAATCAGTTATGATGCAGAGACATTGATAGGTATGTGCATAGCAAAACACGGAAGTTTCATATGAAGTTTAAAATTTATTTATCAAAATTTATAAGTTATTAATTAAAATGTGTGAATGGTATGTTTATTTATTTATTTATTTTATTTATTTATTTATAATATATTTTACTTATACTTTTATTCTATTTTGTTTGTCTTACTCACATACAAAGAAAGACATAAACAGACGACTGTTTATGTCTTTCTTCTCTCGACTCTGATGAGTCTGGGCAGTTCCCAGACGAAACGCGATAGTGGAAACTGACATTTCTGATGGTTTTTAACCAATACATAAAAATTGCTTCACGCGGTTGTTTTTGATATACTGACCGACACAGCTTGACTAATTGGTTAATTATTAAACTATGGAAAGATGGAAAAAGTTTTCGAAAAATTGGTGAAACTATTGAAACAACGCATTCATCAGTCCAACGCATAGTGAACAACTTCAAAAAAACCGGAATTTAAACATTTAAACCGCGTCCTGGGCGTCCAAAAGTTGTATCAGCCCGAGAAAAGCGAAAAATAGTCCATATGATAAATATTACCCCTCGTATTTCTTTTTCGAAAATTGTGAAATATGTAAATCAATCATTTAAAAAAAGTATTTGTGCGGAGACTGCTAGAAAAATATTATATAAAGGTGGATATCGTGGTAGAGTTTCGAGAAAGGAACCGTATATTTCACTTGTAAACATACAAAAGCGCGTTAAATTTGCAAAGAAATACATAAATAAACTTCTGGAGTTCTGGAAACAAGTGATATTTTCAGACGAAAACAACTACTGCATCTTTGGTATAAAAGTTCGCAAATTGTGTGACGGAAATCAGGAGCGTCGCTAGAGAAACAAAATCTTGTTGGTACAGTCAAACACGGCGGTGGTGGAGTTATGGTATGGGGTGCATAGTGGCTGACAGTGTAGGCCAGTTGTAATTTATAGAATCGACAATGAATAAATGGGGCTATTTAAACAGTATAAAATAAATAAAAAGAAATTTGAAACAAAATACAGATAATTTGGGCTTATTCACGACATTTTGGTTCCAATAGGACAATGATTCAAAACACACAGCGGAGAATGTTCAACTTTGGCCTTTGTACAACGTTCTAAGACAGCTTAAAACGCCTTCACAATCACCTAATCACAATCCCATTGAGCATCTTTGGGATTTATTGGAAAAAAGAATTCGTCAGCATGTGATAACAAGTAAAGAGGCTTTGTGGATTGCAATGCAAGCAGAATGGGCGAAAATTACTGCTGAAGAAACTCAGAAGTTGGTTAATTTCATGCCAAACAGATTAAGTTAAGTTCTAAAACAGCGTGGCTACCCAACAAAGTATTAAATTTAGCCTTATTTTTAATATTTCTATCGATTTTATTAGCTTTTTTATAACTGTGCGCAGACTTTATGGGTCATATATTTACATGCAGGGACACTTTTATCCCATTATCTCAAGCATGAACAAACGAATACAATTTTTGTCTTTTGCTATTTAAACTTAAGATTTCAAAGAATACATATATGTAAAAATTTTAATTTAAAATATTTGTTTATGTTGTGTACGCAGACTTTATTGGATATGTGTATATATACACATAATAGAAAAAGTCTACGGATATTCACATAATTTTTCTTATATTACGCATAACTTTTTTAATTTTTACTCAAATTCATTTTTATTTCCTAATTTATTTTAACCAAAGAAACAACAATAAAGTTCCAATATAAAAAATTAACAGTTACTCTTTAAAAAAAAAATTAAACACAATTATATGCAAAAGTAGCAATTTTTGAAGCAGAAAAAGTCTACGGATATTTCTTAATATTTACATTTACCGCTAATTTAAATTCGCTTGCAATCATAAAAGTGTCATTAAATGATATTTAATTATTAGTTCCTTAGACTTCCTTAAGAGTCTAAAAATTAATCATTTAATAATATTTTTTTATATAAACAATAAATTTTTACAATATAAAATAAAAAACGTGAAATTAGTTTGTGAGCGACAAATAGCTGTTAAATTTTAGAAAGATGACGTAAGCCAAACAAAAATTGCTGAAGATATTGGTCGTCAATATTCAACTGTGCATAGAATAACAAATAACTTCAAAGAGACGAGTACTTACGTTTCTAAACCTCTCACTCACCGTCCCACAATTCTGTCAAATAGAGAAAGACGTAGCATAATCAACCAGGTGAAAGTAAATCCAAGAGTAACAGCCTTCAAACTAGCTGAACATATTGCCGAAATACTTGAAAACAAAATATGTCCTGATACTGTGCGGAAAATTTTGAAGAAATGCATGTATTATACCCTGATTGCAGGAAAGAAGCCATACATATTCAGATATAATAGAATAAAATGATTAAGCTTTGCAAGAAAGCGTATAAATAAACCTATAAAGTCCTGAATATGAGTTATTTTCTCCGATGAGACTTAATTTTACATATTTTGAATCAAAGTTAGAAAACTTGTAAGGAGAAAATTATGCACAGCCTATGATAAACAAAACTCAATTTCAACAGTAAAACGTGGTGGTGAAGGCGTAATGATTTAGGGGTGTATAGCATGTAATAGTGCTGTCAGACTTGAGTTTGCACAAGATACAATGGAGAAACATGGCTATCTAAATATTCTAAAAATAAATTTGAAAAAAAATGCCAGAATGTTAGGACTTGAGGCAACCTTTTTGTTTCAGCAGGGCAATGACTCTAAGCATACCGCAGTCATCGTACGGATTTGTATGCTGCACTATGCTCTCAGGCAACTTCAAACACTACCAGAATCACCAAACCTTAGTCCTATAGAACATCTTTGGGTTTATTTGGAAAATAATATTCGCCAGCACATGTTTTCCGGCAAGGATATAGTAAGAAGCGTCATCAAAGAAGAATGGGTAATAAACGCACAGGATACAGCAAAGCTAGTTGAGTCCATGCAAAGACGCTTAACAGAGGTTGTTAAATGCAGAGGTTATCCCACAGGTTATTAAATTTAAGATTTTTGTGAATTTTATTGTTTTAATGTAAATATTAAGAAATATCCGTAGACTTTTTCTGCTTCAAAAATTGCTACTTTTGCACATAATTGTGTTTAATTTTTTTTTTTAAGTATAACTGTTAATTTTTTATATTGGAACTTAATTGTTGTTTCTTTGGTTAAAATAAATTAGGAAATATAAATGAATTTGAGTAAAAATTTAAAAAGTTATGCGTAATTTAAAAAAAATTTTGTGAATATCCGTAGATTTTTTCTACTATGTGTATATGCCGTTTTTTCGTTACTCGTATTAACTTTGTTTTTATTTGAACCGAAAAACTACCTAAACTTGCTGACGCCATAAATAAAAATAATTTCAGAGCAAGAGAAGGTGCCACACATACACCAGTCGGCATAAGTATTTTGACTAAATAAGAAATCGTGCATTTTTAAGTTTAACTTTAAAATGGCTTTATAAAGAATTCTTGTTTGTTTTTTTGTTTTTATTTATAACTAATACAAAATTAAAAATAAGCAAATATTTTTTAATAGAAACTAAAAAAGATATAAATTAATTAGTAATTTCATATGTTGGCATAAGTATTTTGACAAGTATATAATACTAAGATAACAAAGTTTAAACTTAACAAAAGTAAAAAAAAAAATAAGTAGAATTTAGGAAAATGTATAACCTCATTTGGCTTCAATAACAGGGACATTATCCTGTTGCAGGATAAGTGATTCTCCAATAAGCCTATCTCCGGAAAGAAACGCATAATCGTTTAGAGTAGTCAAATATTGATCTTGATTCATTGTGCCGACGATAGAAACCAAGTCACCCAGCCCATTATATGCAACACATCCCTAGAATATGACCGAGCTTCCACCATGGTTCACTTTTTGAAAAACGGGACGTCTTATTGCTTTTGCACCTTTGAAAGTCTTACAAAAGTTTTAGATAAGTTATACTCAAAAGAGCTTACATCTGTCCATAGAACGCTTCTCAGAAACAGTTTTAGCTGTTTTATCTCGGTTGTTTTTTTGAACAAATGTAAAGAAACTTCGCGAAAACATTGTGCATTGAATGTTTTAAAAAAACAATAAAACATGTTTCCAATTAATTAATTTTTTTGGAAAATATTTTCAAACAAAGTTTTTTGTACGGCCTGCTTGTAGACTTATGACTCCGACTGTATGTAGATATTAGAATATCTAATTCCAATATTGATATTCCCCACTAACTAACATGTTTCACCACTTTTTCACGCCACATCCTAGATACCATGTGAATACATGGGTTTAATACATGGGTGAAGAGCATCTAAACTGATTAGATAGTTGAGTTCTAGAGGAAAATACACCAAAGGTCCCAGTTTCTATGAGGAAAATAATTTCGATTGGAGCAAAAAGAGCTAATGACATGATAAAAAAATATAAGGTATGACTAATATATGTATTATTATAATCCTTTTCCACTTTCAGATTTCAGAAGCAACCAAGCATGGCATACAGGGTGCTGGGAGTAAAGCTTGTGTCTCTTTTATAATGCAACAGTTACAATTTAGCTCATGGCACAACTTTTATTTTTTCGTTACAGTAGGAGAGAAGACGATATAAATAACAATTCTTTATTGTGCTCTCCTTAACAAATTAGAAAAGTTTAAAGATTTAGTGGAATTGCACAAAATGATCACAAATGCCCAACGAAGACTGATTGTACCGTACCGCATCAGTGAGTTGTGCATTATCACAATAGGCTTTTCATTAATAGTATAAATTATTTTTTAAATTAAAAAACAAAAGTTGAAATGCGTAGATGCCAAAGTTCAATGTAAAACAAGCAGGTTATGGAAAGAACTTTCATTCTACTAATATATTAGAAGATTTAAAGCCATAGAAATGACTTTTACTATTCAAAAAAAGTGTGAAAGTTCAGCCGGCATATAAAATCGAAAAGTGATAGTTATCAGTTCAATGTGCCAATTGTTGGGTCCTCATGCATTAGAGATATTTATAATAAACACTACTGACATATGGTATGATCTTTATCCATATGCCATACATGGCATGACGCATGCACTTGACCGTTAGGGCAAAGGCACCTAAACGTATATTGTCAACGCTTGCAATATGTATGCTTTGTGCGCACTGAAGCAAAAATGTAATTGTGACAACACTTCTGGCTATTCTGGATATTCTGGCAGCAGAAATAGCCAAAGGCAAGAACCAGCCAAATGCAAAAGTGCATAAAAGCAATAATTCGCTAAGAGTAGCAAAACCTTAAAAAATTAACAGAAAAAACCACACACTTTAAAATTCATTAGCATTTTTAAGCCGTATTTTTTTAAATTGATTTTTCTTCATACAAAAGTTGCCACTGCTAATCCACCCTTCTGTAAGAATTTGGTTTGCTGTGTCTTAATTTTGTGTAGCTTATGACGAGTGCCACCACTGTCGCTCTGTGAATCATAAGTGAATTAATTAACAAGTGAAATTGAGCGGGCCAAAGTGTAATTACCAGCACACTTGCTTAAATCTAATATAGTACAAAAAAAAAAATAAACAACAATGCAATTTCAATTAAAGCATAACATCACAAATAAAACATTAAAATTGGTATAGCGGCAGGTGCTTATATTGCTGACTACATAAACATTGCTTACATACCCCGTACCAATGTTATTTGTATCACATATGCTTTATACATAAAATAATGAATTATTTTTTATTGTCTAGAATTATAATATTTAATATTCAATATTATATCATGTTTTATTTTAACCACAATTATTACATTGTTAATAAATTGGTTCCTTTTATTAAATGAAATTTCTTTTGTGGTCAACGCCCATGTGTCCAACAACATTTCATAGTACAAAAACAACAATAAAAAGTCACTAAAGATATTTGATTAAACAATTGTCGCATCGTTTGTTTATTATAGAATATATATATCACAACATCTTGAGACTCACCTGTTTTACACTTATTTTTCTATACTTAAAAAGTATTACTTTGCGTTCATTGTTTACACTAAAAACTAAATAGAACTTAAACTAAAATTACCAAAAAAAATTAAATTAAAAACACGCACAAAACACAATGAAAGCACTGATGACAAATGAACTGAGCAAACGCGATTGACACCAAGCCCAAATTAAAACATAGTCAAAGTCGAAGTCGAATTTTCGAATTAGAGAAAATGTTTGAACATAGCTCAAAGCAGGTGGCAGCAATGGAATGTACTAGATAAAGCATTTATGAATTACAAGTTTCACTTGTGTTCACTTTTATTCATACTTTTATTCATACTTTTTACTTTTATTCATAAACAGTTTCGCAATGAATTAATCAGCCTATTAACAGTACATTTAAGCTGGCAGTATCTTATTATAATAAATTGAAATACCATATTTCAAAATGGTTGTTCAAGCTAATCATTCCAATTTTTTATAATAGACGAAACAAATAAATTGCTTTTTGTTCTACTTAACTTTAATTTTTACACAACCAATCACTTACTTATAGAAGAGATTAAGATTTCTTGAATATTATACATATGCCAAAAAAAATTCAAAGATATGTAAAAGATGAAACAAAATATGTATAAGCATATTTTTATATAGTTTATTTACATTATGTATATCGTGATCAATGAGATATGCTTAAGCTAGTATCTCTATAAGAAGCAGTACATATATAGAGCTGCATATATAGAACAAATTTTTCGTGTCAGTGAATGAGAACTTCAACATGAATTTCAATCATTATCAATCATCTTTATCTTAAATTGTTTAATTAACCAAAATTGTGCTGTGCCTTTTACAGTTACATTTAATATTTATTCATTTATTGTGTAGGTGACTTATATTAAAATTTTTATCGAAATAGTCATCAAATTTAATAATATATTTTTTTCTTAAAAGCACCTAACACAGAATTTACAATTGGATTACTTAATAACAAATAAACTTAATAATATTATATTGGTGACGGAGATTCTAAATGAAGCAGACAGCGCAAAAACAGGGCGGTATCAAAGATAGATCGAATTATTTGCAATTAGTAAAATTTAATAAGATTTTATAATAAAGTGCTTTTTATTTATTCGTTTTTAGATTATTATTATTTTAGATTATCAAAATAGATTAAATAAAGAATTTAAACTTAGTTAAATATAGGACCTTATATATAAATATATGTATGATATATATATTTGACTGATCAAAAACCTTATCAAAATATACAAAAAAGAAATATGCTCAAACTTACAATATCTTTTGATACTGAGTTTAAATTAAATTGTATTAAACATAAGTAGTTTTTGCGTAAGTACATACATCATACAATTAAAATATTTTTGTCTAGCAAGTAATAAATAAGGTGATCATCAGTCTCACATATTAGTATCTCTGTGTACAAAGTCTTCGAACAGATAGATCAGCATGAGGACCTTAAAAGACTCCAACAATGGTTAATTAGATGTGACACTTAAAATTCAAGTAAAACTTTTATATAGGCTTATAAACTTTTTATATATAGGTAAATTAAATAAAAATTAGGTAAATTAGGCGTTACCATTTTGAAAATTTTATAAGATGATTAATAAATATATAAATAAATAAATTTGAAAACTTTAACCAAAAATAATAAATAAGTGCAATAAATAAATATATAAATATTTACATATGAAAGTGCAGTGCAAAAAATCCCTAGGAAATTTCAATTTACTTTATCCAATTTACTCGAACCCACACACGACACAATACATTTAAAAACTAAATTTAACATTTCATTTTTTTTATTTTCATACTTGTAAACCAATCGAAAAGCAAGTTAACATCTTTTTAGTGAGAAACTTTGCCGTTAGCATAACAATGTAGTAGTAAGGTTTTAGTACCAGCTTAATGAGCTGGTAACAACTTTAAAGACCGCTTTTAAAATTGATTTTGAAAATTGTTTTTGAACATATTTCAAGACTTATGTGAATTATTATTATTATAATTATTTGTAGTATTTAGTAAGTGGTTCTAAGCGAAGAGATGTCGGATTTCTTAACTTTACCATTATAAGGCAATTAAATCGAAGATGAACAAGAGCAGAAATCATCCAAAATAAAAAAGAAATAGATGTGAAGCTCAATCAAAGTGTATTAAAATTATTCAAGAATTTAAATATTCAATTACTTATAAGAATTAAAAATGTTTAATCTACATTTTTATCATTTTCAGGTCTAAGCAAAAATGATGTTTGAACTTGATTAAGATACTTTAATTACTTTGATCCAATTACAATGGATGTGAATTTACTTATCTCTTCGTTAAGTATTTCAGCACACAACAAAGTTGAGTAGTTTAAATATTAATGATAAGCCATGATAAGAGTCATGTAGATCGTGATTCTTGATTGTCAAAAGAGGGCTTTATTTGTCTAGTAGAATAGTAGTAGAATAGTAGAAGTAGTAGAATATTGGGCCAGTGCGGTTTAGATCTGCTGCTCGGATTAGCGTTTCTAACGTTATTTTAAAAGAGTTGCATAACCCTACCCTCCCGGTCTACATGAAGCCATCCTAACTTAAACTTCGTTTATTTATCGTTCATTATACGACTCGGAGAGATTCTTCCCAAATCTAACAGAGCTGATGATGTTGCTAAACGTCATTTTACATAGCCATACAAGTTTTGCTGGCATACCAAATTCAGACATAACAGTATAAAGTACTAGTCCAGTCGTAGTGTCGAATCGGCTTTGAAATCGACAAATAGATTCTGTGTGTCGATTTGCTTACTTTGGGTCTTCTTGAGAATTTAACGCACTGTGAATACTAGATCTAGGGTGGCATTGGCAGGTCTGAAGCCACACTGATAAGGTCTAATGCGTCTTTCACATAGTACGTTTTACAAAACCTATTAAGTGAAGTTAAAAGACTGATAACTTTTTTTGTGAATCAAACAAAGCACACTTAAATTTCAATCGTTTGGCATGCATTCATTCGACCAAAGTTTGCGAATTACCTGTAGTAGGCATTTTGATAGAACTGCGCCACCGGCTTTAAACAGCTCACCCGATAAGTCATTGATGCCTGCAGCTTTGTTGTTTTTGAATCCGCATTATAGCTATTTTAACTTCATTATGATCTTATGATCGGAAGACGGGATGATAATTTCATCGTCAACGCCTGCAAATTCGGGATCATTTTCGCTATCAGTCACATTACAACTACTAATATTTAGTAGGTTCGAGAAGTGATCCTTTCAAATATTACTTTGAATAATCAGCGCTGAAAGTTCCGCTGGGTTATCTAATATTCATATGTATATTAGGTCTGTTCCACGAGCAACTCATAGTAAAACATGAGTAAAACAGAAGTAAAATTTACAATTTTATACACAGTGTTTACTCAAAGTTACTATGAGTAGCGCGTGGAACAGACCTATTATATATATGAAACGCTGTAAATTACAGTTTTTTGAATAATGACGTTACATATATTATATTTAGATTTAGTTTATTTTAATGATGTAAAGCTATAAAAAAAGATGAAGAAAAAAGACGTCATTATCAAAATAAGATAAGATAATTGCTTCGGAATCTCAAGTACACAATTCCGAAATGTGTTAGTTAATTGCGACAATCATAATATGTCAAATCTATTATCTTCAAGAAATGAGGAAGTTTAAAAATAGAATTATTTTTATGTAAGGAATTTAAAATTTTTTACTTAAAAATGTTTTACATTTATGCTTTAGAATATTATTTTATGTATTTTGCAGGGTTTGAATTGCTGTTACTATTTTCTAGCAATTATTTTTGACTACGCTTGAAAATTTCAACGGTGCTTTGTGCACACACATTTGTATTGTGTACGTTTTGTTGTTGGATTTGCATTTTACTTACTTTATTTTCGTAATCAAAAATATTTGCTAGAAAATAGTCACAGCAATTCAATCTCTGATATTATCTTATTATTATTTATTTATTTATTGACTCAAAGAATTTATTTAGGAATCACATATATTACATACTGGTTATGAAAAGATTCTTCTCGACACATATATTTCTTTATACTCTTTTCCCAATATATGCCTTTGTCAGTCGTAAGTTTAGCTAATATTTGAAGAACATTTGCAAGAGAAAATTAAGGATTTTTCTTAAATATGCGAAATATATTTGTGCTGCGTCCACAAACTGTGATGGTAATCTAACTTCTAAGTGGGAAATATAAATTAGAACGTTTGTGGGTAGGAATAAAATCTTTTTTATAACTTATAATACTAAAACGTTTCTCCCCATATTCATAATGTTTGGTTCCCAAGACTTGGGCACCGTATAAAAGTTCATTAGATGTTCATGTAAATATATTATTTCATACATAATCCGTATTTGAATTATAAATTAATTAATTTTGTGACTAAATGCAGTCACAAAATCTGTAGAACATTGAGTAACAAATAGAACTGATCTTTTAAAAATGAAATTGTTATTATGTTTTATTAACAGTTAGTAATTCTGTTGCACAACACCATCATAAGAAAATAAGGCTCAGTTTTACATATGATTTAATAAATCTATAGTCTACCTTCCAAATTGGCATATTTTAGCTTGAATATGTCCTTTACATATGGGATGACTGATGAACACAGTGAATTGCCAAAGACCACCTTAAAGATGTAGTACAATAAATGTGTTCTTCTATCTTCAATACTAAATTTGTGTGGTTCATAGAATTAGTTATAGTTTTTCTTGCCAAAGAACCTTTGAACTTGTTTTTGTATACAGGTATTTAAACTCTTGATCAATGCGCTATTTTGTTACAATAGAAATTATTAACCGATAGTAAATGCTGCAACAGAAATTGATGGTTGTTTAAACTTGTTAAAATTAAGTAAAACACAAATCTATATATTATCCCGATTTAACTAGTCTTTCATGATGCACATGACTCTTTTATGATAAACATAGACAGTTGAACACCGCATCCATCAAGACAAAGTAAAAGCAAAAGTTTAAGGGTTACTGATATGGTCTAAACTTCATTCATAAGACAACAAAAAATTTTATATTATTTCATTTATGTGAGAAGTATAATTATAAAATAAATTATGAATAAGTGACTAAATAACAGTTCCGCATTTCAAAGTTCAAAGAAACAAAGCATTAAGTAACTATAATGCCTACAATAAACTGTGATAAAAACTTTTCCAATTTGGTGACATCACTCTTATTTGTGTGTTCCATGTTATAGGAGCATTGTGTGCTTTGAAAAAATGAACAGTTTATCTCGCGTTGGCGCTTCTATATGTATTATATTTCTCTAGAGGTCATTATTTATTTTTGTCTGCCTGCACTTCCCCTACTACACCGTAACTAAAACGAATTGCCATTTCGTAATGTCGAGTAACCGTTACCAAAACGATGTGTGTAATAGCCCTTTAGATAACCATACAAAACAATTAAGATAATCCATTTAATGATTTATGTGATATTTTCAAAAGAATGAAGGAAGTAAATTCTCTTCATATTATAATAAAATTTTTCAAAAGTTTTGGAGATGCCGTGCATGCATTTTTATCTTCTTCCCTATAGCTGCGTCAAATATAATTGAAGGGAAGACTCAATCTTCTAGCATAGTTACCTAGTCTACAATGATCTGTAAGTAAACCTACAAAATGACTAATATCTTTACTGGGTATCTTAATGAAAGAATTGGATTTCCTTTCAGTGGAACATGGCCAAATTGCATACAAACGTTTGCAAATCGTTAAGTTTTCACATCTATTTATTAAAAAGTTCAGCACAGAAGGAAATCGGTAACAATTTGTATGATGTTAACAATATATCAAATTGTTTAGATGTTCCGAGTGAAGTCCTGAAGCACCCTTTCTGGCCAGCTCGTCTGCTCTACGGTCGGGAACCCAGATTAGAGAAATGTTGCGTCTACATCTCGTTTATAGAAGTGAAGCAGGCATAAACCTGATTTGTTTTTAATTTTTGAGTTGCTATGTCGAAATTATTTTTTTTAAGAACTTTTTAAGAATTTTTTTATTTTATTTTATTTTTATTTTATTTACCTTTATTTCGAATGTTATTTTTAGTATATTTTTATTTGTCGTATTTCGGCAAATTGGGTTTTGCCTTCATCAGGAGAATTCCTAATATTAAAACATCTATCCAAAAATCTATGAACTATTTATTCTTAATATATACATATCTTATATTTAATTTTAATTAGCAGGGTTATTGTTGTTTTTGTCCTTGAGGATAACAGGTAAAACATGGTAATGGGATGGGTCTGGCTTTGTTGTTTTGGTGAACTGTTTGGGTTTGTTTTAAGAATGTATTTAAGAAGCCATGATGAAACGATGCTCTACCAGTTGACCGCACTACATGCGTATACTCAACAGCGATGCTTTGTCGATCACAAAACTTGCCCTTGACCTCTTTTAACTTTGAGATCTTCTACGTAGCCGTCCTGACCTGATAATTCCAATCGAACAAACTCCAAAATCCGTTGGTGTTCAAACGGTTCGACTGAAATCCAGGAACCCGCTCTTGGTCGCCCTTTTATTACTGCCACAAGACGCAGCGGGTTCGTTATCAGGACACGCAGTGTTCAAATTAGTAAAGCTCGGGTTTACCGAGATTATTGCTGTTTTATTTGTGTTTACTTTTATTTGGTTCATAATTTTAAACTCACGAGTTGCTGTGAAGTAAAACTCGATTTGGGCAAAGATCCGTTATACCTGAACAAGACTCTTTTATAACCGGTGAACGTCAATTATCCAGAGGTGTCCGTTCATGAACACACTAACGTAGTGTTATTCATTTCATCGGCACGAGTTGAATAACACTGGACATTACGGGTTTTATCAAATTTTTTCTCTAAATTCATGGTGTTCTGTTATGTCAATTAAGATCAACATGAAAATATCCCTTGTAAACACCGCACCATGATTATATGCAAATTCATTTAGAACAATAACCCTGACAATAATATACATATAATAATATATATTATATACATAAATAACAAAGAGCAAAAATTCATTACTTCAATAGTTTATAGTAAAAGTCCAAATAAATTAGAAGCAGGAATGTACTCGTACTTACATATAAATTAAAAAAAAATCTAAAACTGAACTTACACTTTTACGATAAAAGTAATTAACAAAAGTTTTCAAATAAATATCACAATAAGGCAAAGACGCTTGTTGACGCCACTCCATCGGAGAATAACACCATCGACGACAAGCAATAGTATCAGTTGCTAGCATCAATTCAATACAGTTTTCAGTTCAGCTAAAACCACGGTATATTATTAATACTATGAAACGTATGTTACTTTCATATTATTTTTTGATTAACTCTATCACAATTGTTTTAACTTATAAATGATCAATTTTCGATCAAATTTCGTATAATGAAACCAGCCTCGTGGACATATTGTAAGTACTACTAAGCAGTTGTATACATAATTATTAAATATTTTTGTCATATAAATTGCATATAGTATGTACATAAATAGTTAAGTTTAAAATAAGTTTAAGTTTATGAATTTTAATTTTTATTTTTTTTTAATTTTTTTGTTTTTTTTTGTTTTATTGCTCGTATTTGATCAATAATATAAATACATAAATAAGCAATTTTCTAAATAAATTATTCTACATTCTAATTCGATGCCATATTAGCGATATTTCGCCGTTATATTCGTATTGGTTGTCCTTACGAGGTTATTATGTTAACAGCTTCTATGTTTACATGTTGCTGCAACCTCAGTTTGTGACTTGTTGCTTTCTTTTTTATTTCTTCATCGACTGTGGATAATTTGAGATCACGGTGTATATCACTGTTCCTAATATACCATAGATCTTTTAAAATGTTCCATAGAACCTTCTGGAACGTTCTGGAAACGTTAGATTATTTCGACGTTACCTTGGCTGTTAATGAGTATAGAGTTTTATATGGATGGATATAGATTATATAAACTGTTTGTTTCCAATAATAATCGATGTATATACAGAGTATTCAAATTTTCTTACTACTTTAAAGTTTAAATTTTAAAACTGAAATCAAATATACTGAAATGGAAACATATTACGAATCTAAATGATATGTAATAGTTATATCTTAAAAGATTTCTGTTATAAATAATGTAAATACATATATTGGCAATAACAAATATGTAGTTAAAACTATAAGAAAAGTCTAAATTTAAAGTAAAAAATATTTATAATAATATATTTTATTGGACCAATGCAACCATTATATATTTACTATATCATATATTGAAATTTAATTTTTAAATAAATTAATATTGAGGTAGTAACCAGCGAAATAATGAGAACCAGCCAACATTGCTGTTGAACGGATAGTAATAGTTACGACAGTAATGTTCTTATGAAATGGTTCATTTCTTGGGTAAATAAAGTAGCTAATATATATGAAGGAATGTGAAATGATTTTCAACTACTAACGATAATAATTTGTTTTTTATTGAATAAACGTGCAAAACTAATTTTATTTGAGTTATAAATATAAATTTGAATACTATATAAATCCATTAAAAACTAAGTGACAGAAATGGAGTCGTATATTTATATACTTAATTAACAAAACCTAAAAATCAACTTCTTTAAGTATTTTTCTATAATAATGAAATAAACATTATAAATATTATATATCTTAAAAAAATTAAATTGGAATTATTAAATAACTGTTGCTGAATAAATTTAAGCTTTTGCCGTCGCTAATTTAATGCATTGATAATTAGGAAATATGCACTGAACATACCTAATAAATAAATATTTGACAGATCTTAATCATCATCATATGACATGCCGTCACTATTTTGTTGGAATGTGTACTGTAAACAAAAAACTGTCAATTTGTTACCATAGCAACCACCGAAAGTTATAGGTATTTGTAAATGTCCGTTAAAAACTGGAACATGATTTTTCCGAGATCATATAATAATAGTTCATATAAAATTATATATAAAAAATGTTTTTACGGCTGATATATTATAATGATCAAAAGTTTCATTTAATTAATTAATTTTATTTTACATTATTTAACAAAAATGTTTGTAGAATGTATCATTCTCAGTAGCTCTATAAACAATTTCAATGGTCATAAAAATAAATAATATGCAGATGAATAACAAAATAATGTTTCTTTTTTATAAAAAATTTAATATGTAAAAGTGTTTAAAAAATAAATTTTCATATAGATATCTATATACAAGGTGAGATGAAAAAACTGCAACCAACTTCAGACTGCTGTCATTTCTAAACCGCTCGTCCCACAGCTGTCAGATTCTAGTGACAGCTCATTATATTGTTTACAAGCGCACAAAAGCATTTTGGTGGGAATTTTTCAGAAAAAAAGTTATTTGTGATGGAATACAAGCGTGATAGTGTGATTGCTTTGCATTTGGCTGGAAAACCACAAGTGGCTATCGTTAGAGCCCTCCAGCATTTAAAAGTGAATAAATCTTTTGTGTCTCGTACCATCGCTCGTTACCATGGTACTGGTAGCGTAGCCCGACGTCAAGGAAGTGGACAAAAAAAAACAGCAACATCGGCAGAAATGGTTCGAAAAGTGAAGAAGCGAATTGAACGAAATCCGCGTCGCAGTGGACGAAAAATGGCTCGTGAGCTGAAAATATCGCAAAATGCCATTCGGCAAATATTGAAAAATGAGCTTGGACTAAAGCCATTGAAGTTCCAAAAAGTGCAAGATCTTACTGATGCGCAAAAAAAAGTTAGACTCGAAAAAGCTAAAGAGTTGCTTCGCTTGGCCGAAAGTGGTGAACTGCCGAATTTGGTTTTCTCCGATGAGAAACCATTCGTTATCCAGCAGTTTGTAAACAAACAAAATGATCGTGTTTACTTGCCAGAGAGGTCAGCTGAAAATTTGCAACTTCTGTTGGCCACCACAACTCAAAAGCCGGCCATGGTGATGGTGTGGGCCGCCATAACAGCCGATGGTCGCTCGCCGCTCGTATTCATCGACCGTGGGGTCAAAATCAATGCGCAAATCTATCGCGAAAATATTTTGGAGGGAGTTCTGAAGCCCTGGGCACGCAAACATTTCGGCCGCAGACCTTGAACATTCCAACAGGACTCAGCACTATCGCACTCAGCACGCGCCACCCAAGAATGGTTAAGAAATGAGGTTCCTCGCTTCATTTCCACCGCACAATGGCCACCAAAATCTCCGGATGCCAATCCGTTGGACTATTGTGCCTGGGGTATTTTGGAAAGCAAGGTTGGCACTAAAAAATACCAAAGTGTCGATCATCTCAAGCAAGCGCTTCGCCGAGAATGGGACAAAATACCACAGAGCCACTTTCGGGCAGCGTGTGATGGTTTCATTGGCCGTTTGAAGGCCATAGTTCGTGCCAAAGGTGGCCAATTCGAACAATTCTAAACCGATTCTCAAATTTGATGTTATTTCCGACATTTTTTGCTTTCATTCAATAAAATTTAAAAAAAATGAAAAAATTATGGCGTTTTACTTTGTTGCAGTTTTTTCATCTCACCTTGTATATATATATGTTACCGAGTTAACAAATTGTCGAACCATCAGATCTTGTAAATTTTTCGATATTCTGTAAAACACAATTAAAAAAACCAAATTGCATATTTGAGAGACAAAGAGATTAATAAAATAGATATGAAAAATCAACTTAAATAAATCAGTTACATTACTTTTAAGATATTTTTTAAAACAAAAGAATTTTGGTTTCACATGAATAATTTTATATTTAGTTATTTTAACTGGATTTCAATCAAGTCACAGGTAAAAAACTTCTAACTAAAATCATGAAATTATTTGACGCATTCCATATTTAGGTACTCACTTTAAGTGAACTCACTTTTTTTCATCAAAATAACTATGTATGACAGTTTCTATTTACGAGAAAACATATTACTGTCACTATGTGCCACAATTTCTATTGAGAGAAAAATAAAATTATAACGACATGACTTTTCCTTTAGATAAGAAAATCATGTTATAGTAATTTACTTCAGTTGGCATTGACTTCCTTAATTTCGTAAAAATGAAAGTAAATTTCGAAAGTGTTCATTCAGCCACAAATTAAGGATATCATATATTTTTTGTTTACAAATCGAATTTTTAAAAATGACAATCACTATTTGTATCGAGGTAATATTTAAAGTTGATTTTTATAATTATAAAGAATGGCATTCAGTAGTTTTGTTACCTTTAGTGCCTTTCAGATATGTGAATTTTGTGAATTTTGCACTCTATTTTAAATTAATAACAGTTATAGTTTTTCGCTATATTCAAATTTAAAAATTTGCATTACTTGCAAAATATTTTCCCGGTTTCATTAAAGTCAACTTTCACTAACATTTATTTAAAAAAAATGTCCCTTTTTTCGTTATCTCAACTTTATCTCTTGTTTAAAATTTATAAAATTTATTTATCTTACGTATAGTTCATAAAATGTCCCCTAATTTCAGCTTTTGTTTCACCGAAATAAAGGCAATTTTCCTTAATTTCGTTCCAACCTTAAAACTGAGTTTTGTATGGCAAAACAACTTAATTTCGTTGATGAGACTTAATTAACGAATATGAAATTAAGATTTTTGCGATATTAAGGTGTGTCTGAACATAGTATTAAGCATTCATAATGTTTAAATAAATTCCAACGGCTAGTTGAACCAACTTCCAACAAAACTTAATTTCAAATTTTTATTTATATCTTAAGAGAAGTTAAATTGGATCTGTTTTCTTTGCAAAACAAATATTTTGTTAAAAGCATGACTTTACTTCACATTGATTCATCTTTAACCTTTTCCTTGAGGTAAATTTTGTGACGTTTTCTGACAGATGGCCACTTATTTAATAGATGATTTCATTTTCTCAATTAAGTACTTTTTGATATGTTAAAAACAAAAAAAAGTAAACGAAAACAGGTGTTTAAATTAAAGAAACAGAACCAAAGAATGTCCCGTCGACTTGGAATAAAGAGACTAGTCAGAAAAAATTAGTTAAACCCGATCACGTGGCGATGCAAGTAGGTATTGAAAATTTACTGAAATTGAAGTGCCAAATTAAATTTTCATTCCGAGAAAAACTAAATAACGTTCGCTTTCGATTGTTTAAAATTTGTTTACGTGTTAGTTAACAAAGTGAAGAGTCCTTTGTTAAACATTACAATCCAATTTTGTATTTCAAAAAGATTTTTGTATCAGCATATGAATCTCAATTTGCCGATTGTAGCGTACTAAATCAATCCAGCAGTAATACAGCCACAGCCTTGTTATCAAAGTTATTGCTAGTAGCATTTTTTCGGAGATTGTTACTATTGTCTTCGTGTGAATTTTTTATTGTTATTATCATCATTGTTAGATGTATATTTTAATGCAGAAACGGTATAGTTCTTAATACTCCAACGAATTATGTACTTTCAAATTCCGTGAGAGAACGTGTTTCACATATGTGTTGGCATTTGACAACAGCGTTGCCAATTTATTTAACAAGCAAATTTGACAGTTCCTTCGTTGATGTAATTCGAACTTTTGAAGTGTAAATTCTGTTTTGTGTTGTTTTTGTGCTTTCTTACCAAATAATTATATGAATTTTTTTACACATACCTTATTCATTGACTATTAACTATTTTATATTGTATTATTTATATCATATAATATCCAATTATTGAATTAATGACAGGTATGAGTTATTTATATTATATTATATGTCAGCGGCCTCGAACTCAAGCACATATTGTGTCAAATTTACTTTCGAAGGTGGTCACACTGGTATTAATCTCAGAAAAGAATAGTCACTCGTGTGTGTATCATCAATGGAAGAATAGCAAAAAAGAACTTCTGTGCTAGGTAAATTTATAAAATAAATATTTTAATTCAGTTTAAAATCATAATTCAATTAAAAATTAATAAATGTCTTAATTAAAATTAAGGAATACAGTGCAAGTGCAATGAAATGATGTATACGAGTAAAGTGTGAAAATTTTGCTGGAGTAGAAAAAGAAAAATCGAAAATAGTGAAAAGGAAAAGCAAATATTCTCAATCGAAGAAGCAATAACGAAAGTAGAAGAAATAAAAAGACAGTCAAAAAGAAACGCGAAGAATTTCGTCATTGGTAGCAAAGAAATTTTTTTTTCAGTTGAAAAAATTAAACAATTTGACTAATATATTAAATAATTAGTTAATATACAAGTAACAAAGTAATATTAAACAGTTAACATAATGGATAAAAACGTATTAATAATGGTGCTTTAATGGAAACAACAAATATCGGAATGTCTCTTGTTACTTTACTTCACCTTGCCTGTCCGGAGCACCTTGCGTATGTGCTTTGCACGTTTGTGGCAATTTTCAATTCTATTTACATATATTATTATTTAGAACATAAGAATTGAAACTAATTGATTTGTTAAAAACATTTTTACTTATAATTGGTATTGTCAGTAGAAATTGTACACAATTTACACAAAAAACACAATATATTGAAAGTCATGAATTAAAAGAATTGTGACAGAATGCCTTAAAACCACTGCAGTCGCTAGTGTTCCCTGCACTTTCTTTATAAATATTAATAATAGTAAATCGGTTGTTGTAAGTGTGCAGGCGGCAGCTATCGACAGATTACAATTTTTCTTTTTTTGTGCCAATTTTTTTTTATTGGACTCATGTTCTTTTTTTAACACTATTCTTTTTTTATTAAGCCTTAAAGAATTTTATCTTTGCATCACGTTATCAGCGTATTCGTCGCCTTAGTTGTACGCTTGTCCATTTGCCATCACCCGTCATCAAATCATCAAATAACGTCATCGTAAGGAGCCTAATTAATAAGTGCCGCCGTCCGGTTATTGCCCGTTTTATCGAGTGTGTTTACTTTTTTTTTTAGTTAACCATTGCAATAACTATAATTAATAAAAATAAATAACAAAATACTAAAAAGAAATTGATGCGTAAGTGTTTTTTTGTGACATTGTTTTTTTTTTGCTTGTGTGATAAACGTCATGTGCTGTTTGTAACCACAGTTGATGATGTCATACAAAGAAAGTAAAATCCAGATCGGCTCAGATCAACATCAATTCTAATTAATATTAACAAAATTACTTAAGGTAGTTTTGTACTTATGTGTTTTTAAAAGTTTTACTATCTAAATTTTGTTATTGTGTAATGTGTTTACACAGAAGAAGAAAACAGTTTTTGTTACGTTCCTTCAGTCAATTAATAACCTAATAAAAGTGTGCCTGTCTAAATGTGTTTTCAATTTAAATGTATATTTATTTGAAATTAACATGTACTCAAGACATGGCTGATATAGGATATTTTAATTATAGCACGTGCCTATATTTTACGTATATATGTTTGTACATTCTCGTGTTTTATATCAGCGTTCATGTTTCATATAAAATTTTATATAAAGAGGTTTTCGAACAGAAGTGAAACAACAACAAAAATTTATTTTTTAAATTATTTTAATTAATTGAATTTTTGGCTGACCATACAGCTGTTTCGAGTATTGCCAAATACCCTTCATCAGTGGTCTTGGAAATAATTCTTGTATTTAATTATTCGTAAATAATTATTTTTGAGACTGCAAGTACCAGGAATCGAACTCGGGTCCTGCCAAATGTGAAGCTCAGAATCAGCGCACCTTAACCAACTGATCCAAAGCCGTACTTGACTTTTTATGTTCGCATATTTTTGCTGGAGTTTTGTTACTTTTGCTATGAAAGTTTTTATTAACAATTTTACTTGCTGTATTTATATATTAGAACGAAATCATAAACCAGCTGTAGAATAATTGAATTAATTAATTAATTATATTTTTTTTATTTTTAATTGTTAAATTTCAAAACTATTCTATTCGTAGAGGCATTATTTGTTGCATGATTTGTTCTTTCTTATGTATAGAACCTAATCTAGGAACGTAATGCTGAGAAAGTCATGCTAATGTTACTCCACTAGTCGCATATAAAATTTTATAAATATTTATTATGGTATCTTCCAAACCAATTATTTGCTATTGGAAACCAAAAACTTTTTCATACACTTTGGAGAAACTAAATAAAACTAAAACTGACAAAAATTAATAAATTAAACAAATTTATTTTATTTTTAAACTGTTATTTTAATAGTACATTGCTTTTTGAAACTATGGTAATTATCACTTCTTCTAGATATTTGATTTTATAATCTCATAAAGATGTAACTCCATAACGAATATATGTGATTCTATCTCGTACTATGTTATGGTAATAGAAAACGATGTTGTTCCATAAATGATTTGCTTCTTTCAATTTACATTTTATTAATTTCTATCAAGACATGGCCAGCATATAAGGATGCTTAGAACCTTGTAGGTTCCACTATATCAATCGCTGTCGAAAAAAATTTTTATTTGATCTGAGATTGTGCCCTATCTAGGATATTGCATTTGTATATTTCTTCTATTGCTTTTCCTTGCCTAATTTCATAAATCAATGTTAGATTTATGAAAGGTTATATATACACTATACTTTATATATACTATACTATGTATATATTATACTGTTCTATATATATACTCTACTATATATTAGACTATATATATACTCTACTATATATTAGACTATATATATACTCTACTATATATTAGACTATATATATACTCTACTATATATTAGATATATATATATATATATATATAATATACTATATATATATATGCTACTCTATATATATATATATATATATATATATATATATATAATATACATATATAACTATAATATACTATACTGTACATATTATATGCTATGTATATACTCTACTTATTATATACTATATATATTATTACTATATATAAATAAGGTAGTAGGACTGTTTGCATACAATACAGAATTGTGGCAGCAAACAGATTATTAAGGACACTCGAAAATCTTTAAATCTAAAATCGTGACTAGAAGTGCCATCGTGATGTTTTTATGTACTATATATATAATATATATATACTATATATATACTAAATATATACTATATATATACTATATATATACTATATATATTATGAACTATATATATAACACTTCGTTCAATAATGTGTGTGACCAACTAATTAAAACACATTTTTTGCCAAAATTCGTTTTTATTCATCAACATAGTCCCCTTTTAGGGAGATACAATCATTCCAACGCTTTTGCAATCTTTCGATACCGCCTTTGTAAAACTATTTTTCTTTGCCTTCAAAATAGGCTTTAGTTTCGGCGATTACTTCATCATTTGAGCCAAATCTCTTACCACGGAGCATCTTTTTGAGGTCTGCGAAGAGCCAGTAGTCGCTGGGGGTCAGATCTGGAGAATACGGTGAGTGCGGCAGCAATTCGTAGCTCAATTCGTTCAATTTTGCCATCGTTTTCATCGACTTGTGACACGGTGCATTGTCTTGGTGGAACAAAACTTTTTCTTCGCCATATGAGGCCGTTTCTTTGCGATTTCGTCTTTCAAACGCTCCAATAACGCTATATAATAGTCGCTGTTGATGGTCTTCCCCTTCTGGCGATAGTCGATGAATATTATTCCATGCGCATCCCAAAATACAGACGCCATAACCTTACCAGCCAACTGCTGCGTCTTTGGTCGCTTTGGGCGGTTTTCACCGGCTGCATGCCACTCAGCAGACTGCCGATTTGACTCTGGAGTGAAATGGTGGATCCATGTTTCATCCATCGTGATGTACCGACGCAAAAACTCCGACTTATTGCGCGTAAACATGTCCAAACAGCTCTTTGAATCATCTATTCGTTGTTGTATTTGTTCCGGTGTGAGCAAACGCGGCACCCCTTTGGAAAACACCTTTTTCATACCCAAATGTTCGTGTATAATGGTGTGTACACTGCCTGCTGATATCTGTAACATAGAATGTCAGCAATCTCCTTCACTTTCACTTTACGGTCGGACATAATGATTTTCAGTGTTTTTTCAACATTTTCCGAAATATCAGCGTCATTTGGCCGTCCAGTAGACGGAATGTCATCGGTGTCTGTACGATCACGTTTGAATTCGGCATACCAATAACAAATGCTTCTTTTTGATGGAGCAGAGTCCGAATAATGTTTTTCAAGCCATGCCTGGCATTGAACAGTATTTTTTTTCATTAAAAAACAATGATAAATCAGCACACGGAATTGCTTTGAATTCATTTTTTTTTTGAAAACTCAAAAGTAGCGTCACTTAAAGCACTGTAACTTGTAAACAAATGGTCGGATTAACATATGATTTTGACAGTAAGCCTAAAAAGGTTGCCACTTTCGAAAAAAAATATTTATTTAGTATTAGTGCCGCCATCTATGTGTCAGTCACACACATTATTGAACGAAGTGTTATGTAGTATATATATAGTATATATGGTATATATGTATATAGTATATATGGTATATATATATAGTATATACCCTAGTCAATACTTGAGTTAAATTTTGTTTTATTTTTCGTTACTTTCCATAATTTTTAATTGTATATCTTATTTTAATTTTTTAATTGTTAAAATTAATAATAAAAAATAGTATATTAAAGTCGTGGATAATAACAAAGTAGTCTTAAAAACAAAAAAAAAAAATAATGAAAATACTTAACAAAATTAGGTGATAGTTGCAGATACTTTTAGTTGAAGATGAAGTAGTGAAAACTTTCAAGATTTCCAAGTGCACAAAGACTCTAATGGAGTATTTTTAATATAATATTTTCACCGTTAACAACTGTATACTAATGAAGACAAAAACAAAATGAGAAGACACTGGTTATAATGACACGCCTATACAATTAATATTGTTAAATAGAAGTCGCTATCAGCAGGCACAATGAAATGAAAGCTGGTTCTAAAAGACACCTTAATTTCAACTTTATACGTTTATAAATAAAAATAATTCATATTAATTATTTAATTCTACAAATATTTAAATTACGTTATAGTTACGGTAAGTCATCTCGTTGAGGTTATACAAAATATATAAACGTTTCGGCCTATGTTCATTAAACGGTTATAAATATCTTTTGAAACTAATACTTTAGTTGCACGTGAAAGGTATAAGGAACTAAAGAAATTGATTTTATAATAATCAATTTTGCTATAATAGTTGCTATCAGCAATTCAATTTATTTTCTTCATGTAAAGTTTTTGTTGATTCATTTGATTATAATTGTTTCATAAAAAATAGTCAAGAAACCATTTATGAAGTCCATTTAGTTCTATTTTAACTTAAAATCGAAATGGACGTATTGGAAAAGTGTATTATTAATTTTTGTACGTATTCCTGTTACATTACTGCGCTCCAACCAATACCAAATTTGCATATACTAAGTATGACATTACGATGTTGTTGGATGATATATATATCTTGTGTTATTGGTTCGCATTTTTATTCACGATATTTGGACGCGGGTCTGAATGTTTTCATTAGTGTGCTCGTTGCTGATGGAGTCTTAACTTTCTGGATTTTTGGCAGTATAATAAGCATATTGGAGGCAATTTTTAAAAAGGAAAAGTATGACAAATTACAAAGTCTACAAAGGGAGATAGATTTTATGTTAATATCGTATTTAGGAATCAATACGCAAGCAAATAAACGAAACTATTATTTGAACTTACGATTTTTATTTATTATTATTGTACAACTTGTTTTTGAAGCAGTGCAACTAATAATAAATAGATATCATTTAATCGTAACTATACTTTGGTTTTTAATTCCTATCTATCACATTATTCGAATGCGATTTTTGCAAATTTCGTTACTGATAATGCAATTAAATCAACAAGCGGCAATATTGCGAGATGCAATACTTGCATTGGCGGCCCAAAATAAGCCGAAATCTAAATATGGAACTGATGTCTGGAAACCCTATACTTCTTGGGAGTATGAACAACTAAATATTATGCGTTTAATATATGGACGTTTGTATGAAGCGTATCAAATACTAAGTGAATGCTTTGGCTGGTCTTTAATTATTATTTTGATGTCTTCATTATGTGAATTAGTTTCCAAAGCGTTTTGGAGTTTTGAGGCGATGCGTAATAGTAACGAAATGCATCGAATTGTATATAACACCACATCAACTTTATCGCTTGCGTGTTTGGTATCAATACTTTTGTTACATGGAGACGAAGGTGAGGAATATGTAAGTATATAATTTAATGTTTAATTATTGTTATTCAGGGACCGAAAATAGCAGTTATTACAAAAATTTTTATAAAAAAAAGCAGCAACAAAAAGTTGTCTAAACTAATATTTAAGTATATATTTATCATTCTAACAACTTTTATCTTTAATATTATGCATGCATTTTTAACTCAAAAAAAAATGCATGCATAATTTTACAACTCAAAAAATAATAATTAAATTTGCTTCATATTATATTCATCAAAAATAATTACAGTGGTCGTCCAGTATAACGAACACTCGATATTACGAATTTTCGATATAACGAACACCCAAAATATTTACATTGATTGTTCTATATAACGAACGAAAAAAAAAAATTCTGCTCCATATTACGAACAAAAAATTTTTTGTTTCTTATTCGTTTTTGTTTTATACAAATTATGCTTTTGAATATAATTTTACTATAAAACTAGCATTATTCAGCTTAGAATATGCATGTAATTGTCCGTTTTTTTTTTTCTGAGAAAAAAGCCTATATATGGCAAAATGCATATATGCAGGCGCCACTGATCTGTTGTTCACAAATTCCATTTATCATATACGAAATACTATCCAATACTATCTAACTATTTATTGTTAGTGTGACATTAGTACATACGAAGTTAATAAATGGAATAATGCTGATAATACCATCGATGTCTCGGACGAGGATGATGGATCTGATGACGAAAATATAGAAGAAAATAATTTAGAAATTATTAAACATAAAGATGCCATAAATCATTTCGAAAAATGCATAAAGTGGGCGATTAACAATAATGAAACTTCAAAATTAGCTGTACTAAGAAAACTACAAGAAAAAGCTGTTCAGAAAAGTCTTGAGTGTAGTAAAAAACAAACAAAAATTAATGATTTTTTTTACTCTACACTATGATTGAATGCGTCCTTTCTTATAAATAATTTTTGTAACAACCGAATAAAAAATACTTTTAAATAAATATATACTCGTACGTGTTTATAAGTTAATTTATGAACTCAAATATATGAAATCTCCTAAAAATAACCATATTGGTAGGTAAATGTATAACATTCGATATTACGAATTTTTCGATATAACGAACAAGGGGTGCAACATAAAATTCGTTATATTGGACGTCCACTGTATTTTATGTGCCTTTTATTTTTTCGTGCAGAAATAACTTTTACAACGTTGCTTTTTATTTTTTAAAACACACAAATAACTGTCATTTTTGTATTATAAATATAAAAATCATGTATAACTCCTACAGGTCTGCTGAATATATTCTTAAAACGAAAATATAAAATGTATTTTTCATACAAGGTAGTTGTTTTTGTAATCTTATACAAAATATATTAAAAATTGTATATTAAAAATGTATTAAATCTCATATATAGGATTTTAATTGAGAAATTGGAAAACTGGGACTTATTTACTGATATATGAGCAGACAGATATAATGTTAATATTTGCTAGTTGTAATAGAAAAAAAGCAAATTTATTTAAAAGAACATCAGGTTGTTGTTAGGAGTGAATGCGTGAAGAATTAAGTTTAATTTTCAGGTGATGAAATCGGCTTTAACCTTTTACTGTCTACTTAAAAATCTTATCTTATCTATCTCAGCTTTTCGAGAACCCTTTCCAATTGAAATTTTGTCAGACATTTAGAGCTTTTAAATGTTAAAATCAAGTTTTTTCAAAGCTGAACTAATAATATTCGTAGTTATTAAACAATAATTACCAAGTAATAATTAACAAATAATAAATAAGAATTTAGAGAGTTTCGAATAACACAGAAAGAAAGGACAAACATAAAAATTTAGTTAATTTTATTGAAATTTGGCTGACCATACAAAGTGCATAGTGTTTATATAATATGTTTGGAGTGCAAGTCCCAGGCTCTTAGAAATCGTGCCCGTCAAATTAGAGGCGATTAAAGAAAGATATCAGTTATTACATTGGTAGCTGGTTCCGAACAATACCTTTCTGCTTTAATACACTGTGGTATTAATTAAGAAATTAAAACTTAAATTCAATGACATGCTATTATAATTAAGGAGCTTAGTACATAATACTTGATATACATGAGTACCAAAAGGATCAGAAGTATTTGGTCCTTTTTTTGAAGAAAAACTAAAATTTTCAACAAATGATATTTGTATTAGACATCATGAACGTCAAAAAAAATGTGAGTATAGTATTTAAGGTTAATTTTTATTACCCTTATAATAGTTTTAATAGTTCAGTTTAGCACTTAACATATTTTTTTGTTAATTCATCTGATTTTAATTGTCTGAGAATAGTTAGTCAAAATGACATTTGAAATATTGAAATTTTAGTTAGTAAGAAATTTCGTTAATTTCGAAATGGACGTGTTGGATAAATGTGTTATCCGTATTTGTACATTTTTATGTTACATTACGGCAGTATTGCCAGTACCAAAGTTTCAACTACTCAATATGATACTACGATTTTGTTGGCTAATACACATCTCGTGTACTGTTGGTATGCATTTTTATACTCGTTACGAAAAGGCTCGTCTGAATGTTTCTGTTAGTGGCCTAGTTGCGGATGGGGTATCAACTTCTTGCAATTTGGTTGGTATAATAAGCATACTGGAAGTACTCTTCAAAAAAGAAAAATATAAAAAACTTGATAGAATTCAAAAAGAATTAGATCACGTTTTGATAAACGATTTAGAAGTTAATATTCGAGTGAATAAAAAAACCAATCGCTTGATGCTACGACTTCTATTTATAATTATTACACAAATTATTTTTGAAACAACAAAAATAATACTACACATATATTATAAAATTATACCAATATTTTGGTATTTATTTCCCGTCTATCACATTATCCGAGTGCGATTTTTGCAAATTTCTTTACTGATAATGCAATTAAATCAACGTGCTGATATATTGAGAGATGCAATACTTACATTGGCGGCTCAAAATAAGCCAAAGTCCAAATATGGAATTGATATCTGGAAGCCGTATACTTCTTGGGAATATGAACAACTGAATGTAATGCGTTTGATATATGGACGTTTGTATGAAGCGTACCAAACACTAAGTGAATGCTTTGGCTGGTCTTTAATTATTATGTTAATGTCTTCGTTATGTGAATTTGTTTCAAAAGCATTTTGGAGTTTTGAAGCAATACGTAATAATCAAATGTACCGAATTATTTTTAACTCCTCAACGGTTTTATCCCTTACATGTTTGGTATCACTACTTCTGTTACTTGGAGATGAAGGAGAGGGAAAAGTAAGTATATTGTGTTCATGTAGTCTATTTCTTACTCTTAGAATTTCAATGATATATTGTAATTTTCATTAATTTATTTTGTGATGACATCAGGTGGTTAGAGGTAAATCGTTAATTTCGTTGAGTTGTGTAATATTTTTCCCTAATTTGATTTTGGTTTGCTAAACTATGTAAGGGTTATATGGTATGATGATGTCTACATTCCATTTCATTTTTGAGGTGTTACGAGTTTGTTAACAGATCCTCAAAACGGTGACGTATGCAAATATTGGGCAAGCTCGCATGGGGTTGGGGTTGACAGCCCTAAATTTCGAACCATTTTACACTAAATGTAATGGATTTTTTTCAATTAAATGTTTTCATTTGAAGTTTAAATTATTTTTTTAAAATATCTTTTAAATATATCTTTCTGTAAGTCCCTGGTTGGAACCGATAGTTGTTGTCGTATTATCGTGTTTAATGCAAGACATTTAGTGATAATACTTGTACTTAATTGTAGATTTATTGGTTTTTTATAATATATATAATATATTTTATTAATATAATATATATATAATATATATGTATATACTAACGGCAGATCACTTTCAGATTATTAATATAAGTAAACCACATCATAAGTAAACTTAATTGTAATAAAACAACTTAAAGGCTGTGATATTAGTTTGTATACAAAAATTCAGTCGGATCTGTAATAATTCTATATAGTAGAGATAAATATTTCTTTCTAAAATTAATAGAAAATTTATAAAACATACATATAATGAGATAACGTTGAGATGGAATACTTTATTTTGGATAGCTTATTGATTTGACATCATAACATATTTTGTCAAATCCAATATGTATACCCGGTGTACCGGTATGAAGTGAGCTTAAAGATACAAATGTTCCGACAGGGAACATTTGTTGTGAACGAGCCTTTATTTTTTTTTTGTTTGTTTGCTATGACATGTGTGAAATATATTTAGTATACATCAAGTCATTGAACAGACAACATCATATTTTTTCATCGTGTTAAAAATGTCGAATTTTGTACCAGAAAGTGATGATTTGCGGAAAGCATTAATTTTTTATTTTCATTTGAAGAAAAGTGGTGCAGAGTCGCATCGAATGCTTGTCGAGGCATATGGTGATTATGCTCTATCAGAAGCAACATGCAAAAGATGGTTTCAACGGTTCAGAAATTATAATTTTGATGTGAGAAATGAAGAACATGGCAGACCGCCAAAAAAGTTTGAAGACGCCGAATTGCAAACGATATTGGATGGAGATGACACTTTGGGTCAAAAGCAAATGGCAGAAATGTTAAATGTTGCACAACAAACAATTTCTGACCGTTTAAAAGCTATGGGAAAGATTCAAAAGTGTGTAAAATGGGTGCCACATGAATTGAATGAAAGACAGATGGAAAACCGAAAAAACATTTGTGAAATTTTGCTTCAAGGACACGAAAGAAAATCGGTTTTGCATCGGATTGTTACTGGCGATGAAAAATGGATTTATTTTAAATATCCTAAACGGAAAAAATCATGGGTTAATCCGGGACAACCATCAACATCGACGGCAAAACCAGATCGATTCGGCAAGAAGACAATGCTGTGTGTTTGGTAGGCCCAGAAAGGTGTGGTGTACCACGAGCTCCTAAAATCTGGTAAAACCGTCAATGCTGGTCGCTATGAACAACAAATGATAAATTTGAACCATGCATTAATCGAGAAACGACCAGAATGGGCCAGAAGACACGGCAAGGTAATTCTACTCCATGACAATGCATCTGCACTTGGCTCCTTCCGACTACCATTTGTTTTCATCGATGGGACACGCATTAATTGAGCAGCACTTTGATTCCTACGAGGAGGTCGAAAATTGGGTGTCTGGTTGGTTTGCTTTAAAATACGAACAATTTTTTTGGCGTGGTATCCACAAATTGCCAGAAAGGTGGTCAAAATGTGTAAAAAGCAATGGCCAATACTTTGAATAAAATGTTTTTTACTTTCCTATTAATAATTAGTGTTTTATTTTCACCAAAAAACGCTCATTTCATACCGGTACACCTAATAACTCTTTCACATAGGTATACTCTAGTAGTTATTGAACCTTCTATGAAGACAAGCCTGCAACACCTTTGCATTGTACTGACTCCCTTGACCCTAACAAATACCGTATAATGAACGGTTCATTTTCACACTTTCATTAAACTTATATTTCTTGTCTGATCTACTTTAGGTCTTGTTAAGTGAAAATTTCGACTTATCGGAGAATAGTTTTGCCCAGCCAGAAAAAGCCCAATTGCGTGAATCTTTGTCAAATTGAAGTATTGTTACTTTGATTATGTGGTATTTACCAGAGATCGACATGAATGCATTCAAAAGCCAATGTGAAACACACTACCTAAACGCGAATCATGTGTGCACACTAAACAGTATACACACGAAGCGAATGAAATGCACTATTCGCACAGTTTAATGTAGTGCACTGCCGTGCTTCGTAAAAGGCAACGAGCCTTTGTGAATGGCAACGAATGATATTCACTACTACTATGTGCTATGCGTCACAAATAATGATGCTTAAGAAATTACCTGAATTAAGTTTTATGCGTAGTAATTCTTTAAGAAATTTTAGGATTTCCGAAGGGTTTGCAATAAAAATATATAAATGTGCAAATTGTCTAGGAAAATCACTTTACAAAGTATATTTTTTTATTATATGTGTTTCTATTTTATATCTTTCAATGGAAAATATGAAAAAGCGGAAATTAAATTTTCCTAACCTGTAGAATTGATTTGATTTTATGGAGGCAATAAAGAATTAAAATATTATTTAAAATTCTTTATTTAATGATATTTTTCATGTTAAATATTAAATGTCAGTGTAAATCTCTTTCAATGTGTGAATACATAAGTACACAAAATTGATTGAGACGTAATTTCCTCTCCGTAGTTTTTTGCTAATAATATCAAATTTTTCTAAAACTACAACTATCTCAGTCAAAATAAGTAAGCTGATATTTGCTATTTTCTGCGTTTGATTACTCTCGGTGAGTAATTCATAAATTTTAGCCTTATTATTTAAACTAGATTTGAACAAACATAAATTCGAGTTCCAACGTGTCGCACAATAGTTTTTAAATGAAACTATTAGCATACGCTACAGGTTTGAGTTCTTAAAGTATTTTACTAATTTTTAACTATGCTCAAATATAGGCAATAGTCCTTCTAACTTCTTAAAAGCTGAGTGTAATAAATTATTGAAGAAATTATTGGCACAATTTAGGCGAATATTATTTTTTAAAGCCTTTACTATATTCAAACCCCTATGAGTAACAAATACAACGATAGCGGAATTTTTTATTCCAAAATCTTCTAAAAGTTAGTGTATTTTGTTAAAAACATTTTAACAAACATTTTTATGCGTACATCGTTTAAAATTCATGCATTTGGTCCCAAAAGTCAATTCTTTTAGGTGATCGTCTTTCTTGAAATAGATTGTTTTCCATTGTATTTAAATATTTTATTGTATTTATTACAAAATACAATTCCTGCAATTATGAAAACATCCTTTTTTTCAATTAAATCAAAAATATCCCTCATTTTGCTTTTATTGTTTTGTTTTCTTAAAACATAAACAAAATAAATAAAACGATTTTTATGTAGCTCATTTGTAAAAAAGGCATTTTAAGAATTTTTGTAGCGAAATCAAACAAAAACAATATTGTTTACCACACTAATATTTCGTTGCATAGTAAAAAGCAGTAGTGTGTTGCATGATGCAGTACAACACAATAGGCTGTACGAGCTACAACACTGCACTGCATTAACGAACGAAAAAGCACGACATTGCACGATTCGCAGTTGGTGTAAGCAAGCAAAGATTCAAGAAACGCAGCGAATGTTGTTGTTGGCACTATAACGTGAGCCATTCGCTGTACATCTCTGGTATTTACTACATAAATCAAATCAAAAACTTTAAAGCGATATGGAATCATCTGGGTGTTGCAAATGGGTATATGGACACCTTTAGCTCAGCTGCTCTTGTAATTTAGATAGTAATGTGATTTGGTATCGTAAACTCATGTGCTTAAGAAGAAGACAGAAGCGAGTAGTGTGTCTTTGTTGAGATGATCAAAGCCACTAACCGTACTTATTGTACAAGTCTTAAAAAGGCGTGCACGAATATAATAATCTTTAAGTTGTGAAGATATATTGCTTTTTATAACAATTTTTGCTTTTTAAGTTAAAGTTTTTACATAAAGTGTTGAATAATTTTGTCTGAGTTTGTCATAAAGACTATAATAAAATTATTTCACATAAACATAAATATTGACTAACTATGTAGAGTAAATAGCGAGTTTGGTAATTCTAAGTGCAGTTATCACTTAAAGAAATTAATTAAATGTCAATGTTGTTCATTCGATTTAAGTATGACTTTTAAAAAACAAAGAAAATTACTCACACTAGATTTACTCAAAACAGTGAAGTTCATATTAAAGAGAAATCGATTTTAGTTTTGTCGTGTACTTTGAATGACTTTGAATGACTTCCAGTAGTATTTTTTTGTTAAGTGCTAGTGAAAGTATTTCGTGGTTGTTGAAAGTGTTTAGCGCAAAATGCATATCCACAAATATTTTGAAAAATTTACTAAAACTTATCTGCAGTTGGCGTATTTTGCAACAGCACTGATTCCTATACCAAACACATCAGTTCTAAATGGAATCATTTGTCTTGGTTGGCTCACATTTCTCAGCGGTTCCATGATTCTTGCTGTTTATTGGCGCGTTACAAGTAACGTAAACTCGATCGTTTCGCTAGTCGGTACAGGATTGTATATTGGAAACATATTAGCCAACTTTGTAGTCATTTTAGAAGTTGTCTGTAACTATCGACTCTTCACAAATATAAAATACCTGCATTTAGAGGTGGACTTATTAATGGAACGTCATTTGCATGCTAATATACGTAATGATATACTCCGCTCCAGAAACATGTTGAAAATTTTTTTATTGCTGGTTGTACAAATCATATGTGATATTATTAAAATAAGCTTCAATCAAATTTGGGGAGTTATGTCCATAATTTATATATCTATGCCCATTCGTCATGGTTTGCGTATGCGTTACATTCAAGTTATTGAAGTTATAATGAAGACTAATGATCGAGCAAACTTTCTGAAGCGTAGTATACGTCAGTGTGCCACTGATAGTTTTGCACATCAGCATGGAATTTTGAAATTCAAGGAATTGGATGCAATGCGTTTAATATATGGACGATTATTTGCTACTTATAATGAGATTAACGAAACTTTTGGTTGGTCATTATTGTTTCTACTGATGTCGTCATTTTTTGAATTTTTGTGTTATGCATTTTGGTCTTTGTCATCAATGCAGAGATTCAGATGGATTAGTATTACACTCAATGTAACTACGACAATTTCAGTGGCTAGTCTCATGTTGATGCTGCTTTACTCTGCAGATGAGAGTTTTAATATAGTGAGTATGCAATGATGCTGTAATTCAATCATACTATATTTTTATTACTTAACAATCTAAAAATAAGCTAAATTTTGAATATAGCGACATGATTAGGATTGATTAAAGAATGTTTTAAATTTATATATAAAAAACTATAAAAAAGTCCTTGGCGGTCCAAAAAAGTTAACTAAAGTTAAATTTGTATGATATTACTAACTGCTAAAAATTTATCAAATGACTGAATTCTATATCTAATTAACACTCATATAAATCGAAAAAAAAATCAATTCACTATAATACCACAAAATATAACTATAATACTTTTTAAGTAAATCGAATAAAAAATTTTGGCAGACAAATTTTCCTCTTTGCTAAGTTCTACAAACTCTGAAATGGGTCAGTTGACGCAGACTTTTCACAATTTTTTCCGTATAGTAAATGTGAATTCCAGAAGAGCCTTATTACTATTGTCGAGGGTCTATACTATTGACACTTTAGCAAGATTTTGTTGACTCACTCAATAACAGTTACACATCTCAGTGCGCAGACAAACCTCAAAAATATCGACAGTTTAGCTAGTGCAGACGCCAAGTTAACCAATAGTTATATCCATTGAGACATGCTGTACAGATAGTTATTATAAATCAAAACTATTTACATGTCCACATATTTAGTGAATATGTTATTTGTGAATGTGATATTTGTTAGTGAACTTACTTTCTAAATATTTTTGCGAAAACTCACATTTTTCTAAAAAAAAGGGTAGATTGCCGAAAAACAGTGGAAGGAAAATGTTTTAGCACAAGACGTTCGCTAGATATAAATATAAGGTGTAGTAAAAAAAAATTTATTACTTTTGCAATAGATAGCTTCAGTAATCTATATTCGGGTTCCGCTAGATAACGTAAGAAAGTTGAGTTTTCGGTCTTAAAAAACAGTTTGGTAATTGGTTTCTCAATGAGAAAATATGGTTCTTTTTTGATAAAACCGTTAAAAAAATATGAATAGAGTTTATGGTCCTGATACTGTAACAAGCAATCATGCGCAATTTTAATTTCGTCGATTCCGTTTCAATAATTTCGATGTCAAAGATGCACCACGCATCACAGAACTAATTGTCGAAAATTTCGATAAAATCATGGAAATTGTTGGGTCCAACCTGTGGTTGTCATGTGACCCTTGTTTTAATTGCACAATAATTAAAGATTACACAAAAAACCGTTTAGAACCATTTTTATAAAGCTGAATATAAAAAGAAGCTCGATGTATGAATGTCACACCAGTTGATTCAAAAAAAACTCATAGATGAAATTTGCATCTACGAATCGCTGCTGAATCGAAACAAAATCGACCCATTTCTGAAGCGGTTGGTAAATGGTTATGAAAAGTAGTTCAGGTTCACTTGCGTATGACTATGTCAAGCAAAAACAGTTACAGTCGAATCGCGTTGAGCCGGCTGAAATGGTGGCCAAGCCAGAATAGACAGCCAGAAAGGTTTTGCTGTATGTTTGGTGGAATTGGTAGGGAATCATCTTTAAACTCGGAACTGTTTTGTCAACAATTGGAGCGTCTAAAACAAGCAATCGCCTAGAAACGGCCAGTTTTAGGCAATAGAAGAGATATTGTGTTTCATCAGCACAATGCCAAGCCACATACATACATTAATAGAAGTCTCACCAAGAGCTCTAGAAGCTTGGCTGGAAAGTCCTTATACATCCACCATAAAACAGTTATAGTCGAATCGCGATGAGCCGGCTGAAATGGTGGCCTAGCCAGAATTGACATCCAGAAAGGTTTTGCTGTATGTTTGGTGGGATTGGTAGGGAATCATCTTTAAACTCGGAACTGTTTTGTCAACAATTGGAGCGTCTAAAACAAGCAATCGCCTAGAAACGGCCAGTTTTGGACAATAGAAGAGATATTGTGTTTCATCAGCACAATGCCAAGCCACACACATACATTAATAGAAGTCTCACCAAGAGCTCTAGAAGCTTGGCTGGAAAGTCCTTATACATCCACCATAAAGTCAAGAAAAGATTGTGAAAATCGACTGTTTCAATTTTTTGTCAATAACGACGAGGACTTCTATGTGAGACACATAATGAAATTAGCTTCAAAATGGTTGTCGAACAAAACGGCGCATATTTGTATTAAATCGATAATAATGGATAATGGATTTCTTTTTACTACACCTATAGTTATATGGAAAATGGTCAAAATAACTTAATAAAATTTTAAGAAAGATCATGTTCTTAAAATTCAATGGACGTTCAAATAAATTTATTATAAGATGTAATAATTAAGATGAACGAATGTCTTTTCAAAGTCAAAGCACTTGGAAACGAAATGCTCTGTATTTAAATCACTCATACTTTATTTATTGAAAGGTGTTAGATTAAGCTATATACACAGTATATATACACAGTACACAGTATTTTATATTTTCCTTTTAACACAATTCCTAATGTTTTCTGTCAAGTGATTTCTGCTTATTCATCCATTAAAATTTTGTTTGATGCTTTACCTATTGAAAAGGTGTACTACTCTCAACTGAAACTATTTCAAAGTAGTATTGGATTTCCGGTTAAACAGAATGGACGTTATACTGAAATATACTTCAATTTTTGTACAAATCACCTTTTATGTTATATGTTTACAGCCGATACCGCGGTTTCGATTTTTCTGGGGGATACACCGATTGTTTTGGTCAGTGTATTTATTTTATTGCTTTGCTTTGGCCTGGTATTGGCGTATAGAAGGAAAAACCAACTCAGTAAGTGATTTGGTGGGAACATTTCTGTTAATAAATAATATTTTGGCCGCTTTTGTAATAATTTTTGAAGCTGGATTGAAATATAAAAAGTATCAGAAAATAAGACATCTACAGGCGGAAATAGATTTTTTAATGTCAAAATATTTAAACATTTCTGTGAACGAGGAAATACTACAGAAGCGTATATTCCGATATGTATTTTATTTACTTATAATACAATATGTATGTGATGCTATTAAAATTTGGATTGATGCGAAGAATATGGCCGTACGAATTGTTCCATCATTTTGGTATTCGATGTCTACTTGGCAATGTTTACGGGCGCGTTATATACAGTTAATAATTATCGTGCTGGAAATTAATTATAGAGTGAAAATATTACAAAAGGCTATGATAAAATTGGCCAAATTTAATAAGCCTAAATCCAAATTTGGTACAGATATTTGGCAGCCTTATGCTATATGGGAGTATGATCAATTAAATGCTATGCGTTTAATATATGGGCGAATCAATGAAACATATAACACAATTTCTGATTATTTTGGCTGGTCAATTTTAGTGTTGCTGAATCAGTTCTTTCAAGAGTTTGTAGCAAAAGCTTTTTGGTCCGTTGTAGCTTACAGAATTAGTGTATATCAAAGACTTGCTTTCAATTTTACGTTGACTTTTTCTGTGGGAAGTTTAGCACTAACAATGTTTTACTGCGCAGAACAGAGTGTGGATATGGTGAGTAGAAATTAAATTAAATAAAATTTCTATACAATTTATATTATATTCATTATCTTGTTTTATTTTTATACAGATATAGTCTCTTAAAACTTCTCAAAGTTATTGTCATTCTAAAGACACAATAAAATTGTGAATATATATAAATTTTAATGTTACGAACATTAGAATTTTGAATAATTTACGTTTCGAGATCTTGAAATCTAGCTTTAGATTTCATAAATTATATACAGGGTTACAAATTTTGTAATTCCAATAATAAACGTAAATAATATACGTTTTGATAAATTTCATTAAATCAACTAAATTTTTGTTCTTGCCTTTTCTTTGCTATTCGAACTCTTCAAACTTTTAAAAATAGCTTTCTTTGTCGTTATAAGAAGCGTAGCTTTCGGCAAAAATAATTAACTTTAAAACACACTTGTGTTTGAGATTTGAAACAATTTTTTATTTCAATATGTTGTTTGGACCTTATCATTAGGTATAAAATACACCATTCAAATATCTTCCATGTAACATATAACTTGATAAATTTTCATTTTTGTAGCGTCGACAGTTTGAGAACTATTCGCATATACGCGATCCTATATAATGAACACGTCACAATATGAAGATTGTGGATGCCCGAGAATTATCGAATACAACAAACCTAAAATAGAACGTGTTGTGGCTTGTGGCCCCTTTCTATTGAAACTACACATCTTCCAAGCCGAAACAAATTGATAACCTTATAGATATAGCGATTAGAATTGATACTAGTCATTACACTTTCGTATTTTCGAAAAAGTTTACGGCTTATCGCCAATGTTATATGTTACTTTTAAACTACATTTTATATGATACGGCGACTTTTTGTGGTGTTCAATAGCTACTCAACAATTTTTAATGCCTCGAGTGTGACAATTTTGTTTGTTGACACGTCAACAAAGCAATAAATAGAAATATCTATGAGAGATATTCGAGAGTATCGGGAATATCCCTATCGGTCGTGATACATTAAGACTGAAAAGTTTTCGGAAATTCTCATTTAAAATTCGCGCGCTGTATATTTTTCGATATTTTAAGTTTATGTAGTTTGGCAGCACTGTCCTTAATTCCTATGCCAAAAATGAGCGCGATCTGTCAGACAGTTCGTTTACGGCAGCTGTTGAAACCAGTTCACCTCAGTAGTGCGTTGCGAAATGTCTTCGACGGTCTTACGACCGTCCTGAAAGGCTTTGTACCACTCATAAACTTGAGTTTTCGATAAAACTGATTCCCCATAAGCCTTTTGTAGCATTCGCAACGATTCTGCACACGAAATTCGTTCGAAACACAAAATTTGATGCAAACTCTTTGTTCAATATTTTTTTCCATTGTTTTTTTCGCAACGCACTACTGAGGTGAACTGGTTTCAACAGCTGCCGAAAACGAACTGTCTGACAGATCGCGCTCATTTTTGGCATAGTAATTAAGGACAGTGCTGCCAAACTACATAAACTTAAAATATCGAAAAATATACAGCGCGCGAATTTTAAATGAGAATTTCCGAAAACTTTTCGGTCTTAATGTAGTTTCTGCAAACAGAAACTATCTAAAATTGTTAAAAGGGCGCCAAATCGTATTTTTTGTATCAGTTTGTTTTCCATCTGTTTTCCCGTTTACTGTAACTCAAAATAGTAGAGCTTGTCTGCGAAAGAATAACTTTATTATTACCCTCTATACTCTAATAGGGACTATAAATTTATGTTTTACTAAATTAAAATTAAACTTATTCTTCAAATTTAGAGAATGTCATTTAGAGTTGTTGTAAATTAGTTTTTATTTTTATATAAAACATTTCGAAGTTTGACTTCTGTCTCAGAGCGGAGTATTATTACAACTGCTCTTGGAGACATATAAAGCGGTTACTTATACTGGGATTTGTTTACAAATTTAGTTTTAAAAAATTAAGAAAATATACAATTTATTGTTTATTGTTAATTAAATTAAATAACCTCCTTTAAACTGGTGTTGCACGGTTATCCCGCCATCAGTAATAACAGGATACTCCACGTAAAGGAGAAGTTGACATTTGAGTCGATGAGGTTATAGGATGCGCATCACGACCTCTTACCTCAAAAAATAGAAATTTAGAATGATTTAAACTCTTGCACATCTCTAAGTGAACAGTAGATAATATAGTCAATTATTGTACTATAATTCATGTGAAGAAGTTATCTTTTAAAAGTATATGTTACTAAGTCATTGTCTTACTGACACCTATTGTCATAGGTGTCTATGTTATTTGGTGAATTTCAAATTCCGTTTATTAAACCAGAAGATACTTTAAATTTGAACTATGCTATGAATGTAATATATCTCATTCATCTTATTAAAGTTGAAAGGACACAGGCAAAACTCAATTGCTCAAACACTTCGGAATATTTCTTTTAATGATTCCTTTACTCGAGGAACTAAAACATATAGTTTTTTCAGATAGAATTGAGAAATTTTGCAAATCATATTATTTGAATTTGATTGATTGATTCATTGACTAAATATGTTGTAAAAATTTTTTTTCTTTCTTTGTAATGGGAAAATTTTTTTTAAAATAGTATTGAAATAGTTTTAATAAAATATGGACGTTTTAGAAAAGGGCACAAAGCAATTTTTGAAATATTCCTGTTACATGACAGCGACTTTACCCATTCCGAGAATTCCCATGTTTAACGTTTTTTTGCGGGTTCTATGGATTCTTTGGCTTTGCTATGCAATTTTCATAATATTTTTTCTGCGCATTCATAGTGGAGACACAAGCATTGGCGGGCTCGTCGGTACGAGTCTCTATTTATCTAATACAACTGTTAATATATTGTGTCTAATAGAGGTTGTATTTAAATTTCGGAAGAGTATACAAATAAGAAAATTAATTCAACAAATTGATGAGCTGCTCGAGAAGTATTTTGACGCAAGCATTAAAAGGTGTCAAAAACCTGGATCGTATATCCGGCAGATTTTCTTAATGCTGGTTTTGCAATTTATATGTGACGGACTTAAAATTTGGATAAATAAATATTGGAATGTATCACCTGTATTGTGGTTCTCAATACCAACTGTATTTGGTTTACGTATACGTTGTGTACAAATAACTGTGATAATAATGAGAATAAATCAAAGTGCAGAGAAATTAAAAATTGCACTCCTCAAATTAGCCGATCACAATAGACCAAAGCATAAATTTAGTGCAGATGTATGGCAACCCTACGCTGTTTGGGAATATGAACATTTGAATGCAATGCGCTTAATATATGGTCGAATATTTGAGACCTTTGAAATAGTGAACGACTGTTTCGGTTGGTCAATTTTACTAATTATTAAAACATCTTTTTTTGATTTTGTTTGCAACGCTTTCTGGTGTTTTGATGCAATGCGACAGCAAAGGCATATTTTCATATTCTATAATATCGGCACTACGTTATCCTTGGCTAGTTTGATATTAATGCTATTTTGGTACTCAGAGTTAAGTTATAGATATGTAAGTAAATTGTATTATTATATATAAAGTATTTTTTCATAACAAATATCAAATATAGTAGACATAAACAAATTAGAACTCTTAATTGGAACGTCCAGATATTATAATCAGACTTTGTCAGACATTGAATGCTGTGAGATTCGAACTTGTGGTTTTTAGATGTTCTGATTCTAATTTTAAAAAGAATCATTTTTCTTTCATTTTTTGTATGCACATTGGTAATAAACTAAACTAATAAAACTGAACACAGGGTGAGACCATACTTGTTATACTTGTTACTTCCCCTAAAAATATAACCAATTTTTCGGTCCTACATAATAACATCGTTACTTCCAAAATTAATCTAAACCTTAAACCTCAAGAATTACTACTAATATAATTAGAAATTAAATATTTGAATATTATCCTCAACCTCCTCCAATTGAGTTTTTGACAAAAAATATGGTAGTAATATCAGCTGAAAACCCACGTACTACTGAGCAGCTATGTCAAAGACCTTTCAGAAGCGGCTCTAATAACTTTAATACTGCAGACGAATCAGACTTTGTGCATTACCAAAAAGATCTAAAAACAACTATTGAAAATTAAAGATAACGCAAGGTTTTAGTACCAAAGTGTAATACTTTCAACATGTACGAGGTCTAAAATACGACGACAAGTTGGAGCATCTACTATGTTAAACTAGATTTAAGTGAGTCGTATAAACTTTCTAAATATTTTTGGTACATTGTGCAAACCATGTTGCAAAATTCGCAAATAACACACAGTTCTTTAGTAATGTATACTTTCACTAAGCATTCTTATCTATTATCACTATGGTTCTGGTCTCTGCTTAGTCTTTGTTAGTCAGCACCAACTGCTCTATAAAAATTTTGGTCCCTATCTTCCATTAATTATCTTTTTCAAGTTTTTAAGAATAATATTCCAAAACGACATATTCATGTCAGTTAATGTATTCCTTATATATATTGCTTATTTAATCTCCAGCATAAAAATTGGTTTAATATAAAAATATACTACTGTTGTTATAATTCCAGTAGTTTATTCGTTTCTGTAAAAACCTGTTGTGATGACGAGTAATTCCTAAACTAGTTCTGGGACATATTCTCAAAGAGACTCTGGGACATATTCCCGTTGCATGCATTTATTTTGTTGAAACATACATATATTCCGAGTATATATACGCGGAGTGAGCTAAAATAGATTTGTTAATCCATTTTGTTGGAATTATTGTGTTAATTATTATTAACACATTAAAAGTGGTTATTATATTTGATTGATAATTGATTGATTGGTTTTCTTAATATAATCTGTGCTTAGTAAGCATTTACCAATTATAGCACATAAACCAATAATATTATTTTCTGTCAATTTGCATTTATGAAGAGTGGACATTTTTCCAAACTAGTGTGTTTCTAAAAGAAGTTTAATTAGTTAGTAACATAATGGAGCAACTACAAAGTGGTAAATCTTCTGGGAGACCAATATTACTATCTGTAAAAATAAAAATTTCCCGTTTTATTGTAATTTTCATTAACGTTTGGTTGTGGTTTTACGCCTATAAACCACTTACAAATCTGCCAATGGTTTCTGAAATTTATTCGTCTTTATGGATAATTGAGATAGTGGTTGCATATTATTTTATAATTTCAACTTTACTTTCTAATGGATTCATTGTTGTACTCGTAGTTAGATCATTTATAATTTCCTTAGGAATGATAGCCCACATAGCGTATTTAATGGAATCAATTGCGTCAAAAAAATTACAGTCAGATATTCAAGAAAAATTTGACAAAATCGAAACATGCCTTAATGAAAAATTGAACTTAGAAATTTCTCCAATTGATAATATTTGGAATAAAACAATTCCAAATTTATATTTGATATTAATAACATTTTATGCCAATGTGATCATAAGTTATACCATTCTAATTGAGCAAAATAATAGTGAAATTGTGAATATTGTTTTTTGGATGCATTTACCAAGTGCCGTGGCTGGGCAAATAAGAATTATAAAGTTTTTAAACCATATTATACGTGTAAATAGAAGTGCACGTGTTATTCGTAGGTCAATTAATGAAATTGGTGAAGCAAATCTGCGACAGATATTTAAATCGTTATGCAAGTTATCGCCGAAGAATAACTTTTTAGAAGTATTACCGCACAACGATAGCGAAGATGAACGACAAATAATGGTTCTGAAGAACATTTACACCGATATTTTTGCTTTGTTCAAATTGTTGAACGAAACCTATGGTTGGTCTTTGCTCTGTTTCACAACAGTTTATTTCATATATTTTCTTAACCATTCGTATTGGTTTTTTGTGGCCTTAGTTTCACTTGACGGTTTTAGAATCATTCAAAATTTATCGTTTTTGGTTCTCATATTTGCTTTTTTGACTGCAATGTGTTGGCGCTGTCAGGAAAGTTTAAATTACGTAAGTTTTATAATAATTGCTAAGTTTATACCCAAATATCACCACTTAATGTTTTATATATTTTAAAGAATTAAAGTTTTTTTTCTTCTTTAGAGTCGAAATATTGGTTGTCTTATCTTTAAGCTTGTGAAGCCTCTTGGAAATAAACGTTACAATGACTTAGTGAGCGAATTCTCCTTGCAAACGCTACATCAACGTTTCGTTATCACAGCAAAGGAATTCTTCAACTTAAATTTGAATTTACTAGGAAGCGTAAGTAGAAGTATTATAAGATATCTAAATAGAATATTTAATAGACACCTTCATAATAAGTATCCGAATAATTTCACTGCGAATAATAAATAATCTCAAATCCGGATATTCGAAAAATCCGATTTTTTTTCAACTCCGGAGACCTCGTTTGTCATCCGATTAATCGGACTCTCCGAATACTTTGTAAAACCCAATACGAATAACACTAATATACATAATAGACATATATGTACATCTATAATATAGTCATATAATACATTGTATATAACCAACATTTGTATTTCTTAATTATTATTATTTCTATTTCTACTTGAGCCACTGCACTTGAGCACTTTCGCTCTTTCTTAACTCGAGGTATTTTTAAAACCCCTCTTTACGCCTTGACTGGATTATTGTTTATCACTTCATCAGACTAAGCAATAATTGACCTCAGATCTGCATACCTCCCCGAGGAGTCTGTAACCATTCTGAGATTTGATATTTAAATTATATGATTTATTTTAATTTTTTATATGAACTAATATTAATTATAATATTAGAATAGCTTCATCACTTATGATTCACAAGTTCGGACAAATTTTCTTATGCCAGAGAATTATATTTTTATTTATAATTAAAGAAAAAGTAATATCACGATAACGAAGTTCTTATATAAATCAAAAATACAATTATCATATTTAATGTTCTTCAAAATATAAACAAGAAATGTACTAATTGTTTTAGAGTTATATTGTACTGCATGAAAGTGCATATGATTCTATATTTCAAAATAAAAATCGTTCTATAATTGCTTGTTCAAAATCATACCAAATCAATGCATTGAATTGCTGGACATATTTGAACCAAACGTTTGAATGATGATTTAAACTCCATATTGTTGTACACTGTATGATATGTTTTATATATAGACTTTTCAAAGCACACGCTCTTATACACAATATATTTTTAAAAATAGCGAATTATGTCCAAATCATATCTAACATATTTAACAAAACATATTTAAAGTAACTTTGTAGAACTTTCTACAAATTATACGGTATAGCAATAAAAAGAATCGATTTATGGACATGTTCACTGCTCAAGTTATGGAAACCTGCAGGAAAAAGAAACCATAAAAGTCTGTTTTTGTGAATGCCCAGCTTTGGAGTCCAGAAGAAATAGGTTTTTGGGAAGATATTTCATTGACAGTTTATCAGACTGTTCATCTGAAAAAACGAAAAACCTATTAAATTATCTAAATTCGACGGAATGGATTTAGTCTATACTCTTCTATCTTAGGGGTTCTTCCGAAAAATGTGGTAGCAGTACCGCGAAAAATCGCTAATTTAGGTACATGAAACTTATCTAATTCAAGTATAATTCAAACTTAAAAGTTGATATTGAGCAAGTTGATCCATACAACAAAAAAGATACTTTAATTGATTTAATATATATACAAAACTAATATAATGAAATAGCTACCGAAAATGATCCTAAATTATCATTATAATCATAACAACCGACAACATTTTCAATATTTTATTCACGATTTTACAAATGTAGCAGGTTAGGTTAGGTTAGTGAGCCTATATGGCACGATTTACCGGAGGAAATAGGTACAAAGATGAGGAAAACTAATGACCAAGAAATGATGCAAAAGTTAATGACCAGTGGTTTGGGGATGCATATGAAAAGTAACATTTGACAGTTACTTTTCGTCAAAGTAAATGATCAAGTTCTTCCCAACGTTTTTTTGATCACTTCAAAAATATTATGAAGAAACGATACGCCTTTAACGGTTTAGGAAGATATTTTTAATAACAATATATTAATTACATTAGCTTTATAGATAATATATATTTTTTTTTAATATTACATATAGTTTTAAGTGTATATATTTTCAAACCTGCATAACCACAACGAAAAAATTTAAATAATTTCACACAATTTTGCTATGAATAACAAATTCACCCGATAAAGTTCCAACTTCAGTAACTTCCATAACTCGAAGTCCAATTTTGCAAAGAAAAGGTTCGACTTATGGAGACATCGAGTTAGAGAATTTTTTTTTAAAGAGAAAAAAAAAGAGATTCCACTTTATTCATACTCTTATAGTGATCATCAGTTGTAGTATTATTCGTTTGCAAATATAAATTCAGAATTTTGAATGAGTCTTCTACTTCATTCTTGGAACGCTGATGAACAATTACATCCACCGAACCTTATCATCACTTTCCGTTGCGCTTAGAATTCGACCCAGCAATTTAGAGCTATAGTCCTCAATAATATCGTCATCTGCAGGAAAGCTTGATATACAAATTTCATTGTCAAGCTCATTATAACCGTTAAGAGTAGCATTGGAAGTTATTTTATTTACTTTAAACCACGCTGCTAGCGACTGGCATGTGAACAAAGAAGCAACATGAGAAAGAAAAAATTAAACATTTGGTTTGGAAAAAGAGACTTCCCTTAACAGCAAAATAGATTCATACTTAAAACAAAAATTCGACTTATAGAATGCACTTTTCCATATTTCTATCGGCACGTGATAATATATTTATTCGAATTATAGAGAAATTTGAGTTATAGAAGTTTGAGTTATGGAAGCAGAATTGTATGTATTTTGCTCTCTAAAACCTTGATGGACTGCTTATGGTTTGAGTTATAGAAAATTCGAGTTATAGAAGTTCGAGTTAAGGAAGTTTGACTATATTTTCCAATTCCAACACTAAAGTAAAAAGATTAATTGTTGAAGAAGAACTCAAACACTTTTATTTAAGAGCTTGAATATATCATATTATATGGATGAATTTGTTGTATTAAATCACTTTGTTTAGAAATAAAAATCAGTCGGAAAAAGTGATGTTTTTAAAAAAAAATTATTGACTTGCTATTGTACAATATCTAAAGTATCTCAGATATGTCATACTCTTGCATCTCATAGTAGATTTTGTACATTTTAATAAAAATTAGAAAACAATGGAATTATAATGGATAACTTTAAATAAAATTTGTTTCATCTATATACAAAATCTATATAAGCACTGGGTAAATGGGATTGAAGTAAATTAGTATTTATTATATATCTTTAGTAGATTAATTAATGTATTTAAATTGTTAATAATTTACAATTAAGCTTTTTATTACCATTTATTTAATTCATATTAATTTTACTTTTAGATGGTTGCTGCTATTGTGACATATTTGGTAATTCTTATACAATTTATGTTGTCGGAAGGAACTGATCAGAAACATCCAAATACTACAAATACTACCGTCTCAGCTATCCTCTCGAATATTTCTTATAATTTTTCGACAACAAAAGTGATTGAAAATGTATTTACTACTGCACTTTCTACTGAAATTCCAGACAGAATTTAAATAAATCATAAATTTATATTGTTGTTCTAGCAAAGAAATAGCACTTATATTTTTATGCGCAAACGTTACCAAAATATTTAAATGCAAACCATATATCTACTTATATGTATATACTTGTATATCTACTTAGAATATTAATCAAAAATAAAACTTTTGCTTTAATTGACATTATGTTCAATAAATCTTTTTATTTAATTAATATTACCTTTTGTATTATCAGAAATAATACCAATAACTTAATAACTTATAGGTGAGTATAGAATAATTGTAGAATAGATAACAATAAATATGAAAAGTTAAACATCCCTGAAAGCTGATATCCTAACATATGAACATATATAACATACCTGAGCTGCATAGTTGCAATAGAGTTCAGACTCGATCATTGACATAAAGGCTTCTTTTCAGTCGAGTTTATTGACGTGATCGTTTTTCAGGATCTCTGACTAGCTGATTTAATTTCTGAAGACAGACCTTTACTAACTTGGAGTAAACAACCTCCAAGCAAACAAGCTGAGCGTTCGATTGGCAGCGTAACTGTATGGCTGAATCTCGCAGAGGATAAAACGTATTGTCCACACGGTACCGTCATTACTTTTTGTACCTAATTTTACCACAAAGCACCACAAAACGTCTTAGAAAGTAAATGATGCTTAAGATTCATTAAAGATTATAACGAAATACTAACAAAAGAGCTACAAGAAGTAGAATTTTATAAGACCACTACATAGGCGCTACATATCTCAACAAACAGTAGACATACAGAAAAATTCTTAAACATTTTATAGAATATTTTATATGGGAGCCATCGTAGAAATAGAGAGAAGCTAAGTTCCATAAAAACGTTCTGTAAGAAAAAATAATGTGACCAATCAAAACATCAACGGTTGTAAATGGTCTGTTAAAATAAAGATAATGATGGTAATAGCTTAAATATCGCTGTAAACGAAGTAACTTAAAAATTTAAAATACTTTCAAGCGACAGGTATTTGTCTTCAAGATTGTTCAGAAAAGAAGCTGGAATACTAAAATGAACAGCTTCTCAAGTATTATTGAAAATTTGAATAAAGAAAAAGTCCTTTAGTGCTTACAACTGGCGACAAGAAGACATGAGACTTTAACATTGCAAAGACCTGCTAAGATCCCGAAAAAAATCATCAAACATGTCAATGTATAAAAAAACAAAACATCAGAATAGATTACGATTTCAGATCAACAAAGTTGATCAATCTTCTAAAAGGTCAGACGGTGAACGCAGACTATGATCTAGGACTTTTTTATGATTATGGGTCAGACAAATTGCGCGACAACTCACCATTGTATGTTATAAAGTCTTTATAATATTGAAATTTTTGACCAATAAAGGCTATTATTATTGTTTGTCTACCGTATTCACCAATTTTATTCCATAGTTTCTTTAAACTGAAAGTAAAAATAAAATAATATCGTTTCGGTTTCATCCCGTTCATCTAATTCGCTTCGACCGACGTACATAAAAAATGTTTCGAAAAATCCGTAAACCGTTTTCAGAATTGTGTGTACTCAGAAATAGGGGTGATGCCCTATACTCAAAATTGGTAAATAAACAGGTATGAATAATATTTATTTGTCAATTATCAATTATCGAATTTATAGATAAAAGTATAAAACATTTATTATATTTTAATATTAGAAAATTGTATATATTATTGTTTAATCAAAATTAATCATTGATGGATGCTTTTAGTAACAAAATCAATAATTTGATGTCATTCAAAATTCTAGTCGTTTGATTGATGTGGGAATAATTATTTGCACTTAAATACTTTAATGATTCAATGAATGTCAATTGACTAAACGTTAACATTGTTTTAGTTTTTATAAATTCTCTAAAGTGCCGAGTCGTGATTTATGTGAAATAAAAAATGGATATATTAGAAGCCGTTGGGGTATTATCATTAATATTACGCTTCTGCAATTTATCTCAATGGATTCTCAATAGAAAGACTCATTCACTTCAGAAGTCTCAACTATCACAAACATATAATGTAGTAATTATTATAATGTCGGTGGCAGTTATCGTTATTGGCTTCATATATAGGGGATCTTATGTAAATTTTATTGGTAGCACTGAAACTAAAGTATTTATTATACAGTCGAATGGCATAAGATTTGCTCATTTGATTTCTATAATAGAGACCATAGTGCGCCGTATTGATCAAAAAACATTTTACGAAGACGTTAGAGAAATTGATTTAATATTTCAATGTTCTCTTAACGTCAATATTGATAATGGGTAAGACCTTGAAGTATTTATAATGCGTTAAGTACATAAAAATTATATCTTATATCTTACATCTCATGTTTAAAATGTTTTATTTTTATATCCGCTTTACTGTATCTATTTAAGTATTTATGTTCTTTACAATTTTCATTGTGTGTCTGTTCTATTAATGTTTGAGGTAAATGAATTAAACCAGTCTCCCAGACCAGAGAGATTAAATTGACAAATATATGAAATAATATGGCAATACTTGCTCAAAAAGTATCCGGATTTTGTTATTTGTTAACTACTCCTTAAGTAATAGACCTTTTTCAAAATTTTATATGTATATAATTATTACTATTTTACTCACTTGCATATTAGTTATATATGAAAAGACTAATTACTTTTATAGACTATAGAAAAAAAATTAATTATGATTTTTATTTTAAGAAAATTTCGTCAAGAAATTATAAGTCGTGGCCTTATAATGTTTTTAATATATCTGTTATCTGTCGCTGCGTTCTTAATGCCGAAGTTTATAGAAATGGATGGTGTTTTAGCAATATATTGGATTTTATATGCACTTCCATTATTCGTCTGTGGTCTACGATATTTTCAAATATTTTGTGCAATAACAATAATCAAACGTCGATTTGAACAGCTGAACACGGTGTTGGGTGAGGTCAATTTGCAACGCGGTGGAAATCGAAATGAAGATATCAATAATACCCTGCCTGTTTCTATTAAGTTGACATCTAAAGCATTGCCCATTTATGAAATTAACGAACGTATTAATCGTATATATGAAATGGAAAATCCTGAACTAAAACGATTGCTGATAATACGGGAAATTTATAATCGTCTCTGGGAAATAACAACTATTTTCAATAGAGCCGTTGGTGTTTCTTTGCTAATCAATTTGGGCAATGATTTTATATCTTTGACTTCAAGTTTTTATTGGATATTTCTTAACTTGAAATCTTTTGCTGCTGATTCTTCAAACTTACTTACGATAGTAGCGAATACTATATGGACTTTTCCTCATATTTTCAATATTTTAGTACTGGCAGTGATTTGTCAAAGCACAGTTCAGACTGTATGTATATGATAATGAAATGTTATATTAGTTAATTATATACTTCTTACTTTTTAGACAATTAATATTGCTTTGGCTCTACATCATACTAAAAGTGATATATTAAATGATAATTATAATACTGTGGTAAGTTACCATGTACTATGTAAGCACGGAGTATTTTATACATTAAACACACATTTTCGATAAGCTGAAATTACAGCTACGTTATGAAAAACTCGAATACATATAAGCTAAAAAAGACATAAGTGAGATAAAAGTGAGAAACCACGAGGGTGGTTTCATAAGTCAGTGAATGTCCCGCGCAGTTACTCCAAATGCAACAGTGCTGCCGTTAGCTGTAATCTACCAGTGGGCAACTTTTTAATTTTGAGCAAGCGACGTCATTCAGTTGGTGTTTGATAGCCATTCAAAGCAGACAACCTCGTGAATTTTTACGAAAATGGAAAAAAGTGAATTTCGTGTGCAAAATCCACGAATTGGAATGCGAACTACTACCCCATCAAGCATATTCTCCAAATTTAGCCCCGTGCGTCTTTTTTCTTTTTCCAAACCTAAAGAAATGGCGAAATTCACTTTTTTCCATTTTCGTAAAAATTCACGAGGTTGTCTGCTTTGAACGGATATCAAACACCGACTGAACGACGTAGCTTGCTCAAAATTAAAAAGTTGCCCACTGGTAGATTACAGCTAACGGCAGCAGTGTTGCATTTGGAGTACCTGCGCGGGACATTCAAAAAGTCACTGACTTATCAAACCACCCTCGTATAACTACATCTAAGTTATGAAAACCTTGAGCTGTTGAAAAAAATTATTATGTTTATATATAAATAGATCACATAATGAATAGAACTACAATCTAAGAAGCATTTTCATGTGGGAAGAATTTTAATCTGCTGTTTATTTTGTACAATTTTAATTAACACCTCATAAATTTTTGATGTGCTCTTAATAGTATTTAAATTTAATTAGTTGATTAATAATTATTTTCATTTTAATTTATTTAAGATTGAACAGTTTTCTTTGCAATTGCTTCATCAGAAATTCGCATTTTCGGCGGCCGGGTTTTTCAATGTGGATTGTACTTTACTTTACACGGTTTGTAAAGAAATAAAATAGAATTAATAAAAATAATAATAATAAATGAATTAAAAAAATATCTTTACAGATTGTTGGTGCTATAACAACATATTTAATCATTTTAATACAATTTGATATGTATCAACCACCATCATCGACAGATTAAAAATTTTAATTAAATAATAAATATATTTTTATATATAAACTCAGAAGTTCAATGTATGTGCACAAATTATATATTTTGTTGAAAAATAATATATTAAAAACATTGTCAACAGCTAAAGAAACTTGAAAATAATTAATTAATTAAAAATAAAATTTGGCACTGCAATTGGCGAATATATTTGTCTTTTCTAATTTTTTTTAAAGCTTAATTAAAATATTCGATCGGCCTCTTCTACTTGATCTATCGAACGAGAAACACGTAATACCGGACAAATTAAAGTAATATTTAACTTATATAATAAAATATACGAATACAAGTATTTTCATATTTTACACTTGGATAATAAAGTTAGTTATATGATTTTTACCTATTTTAGCGTAAAATTGAATGTATGTATAGATCTGGAACATATGATTTCCAGATCCTGATTTCAACAGAACAGTGCCAGAATCGACAAAGCACGTTCCATTTTGAGTTTTTTATGCGAGAAATTTTCCGAAAGTGATAATGTTTTAAAATGACGTTTTGTCATTACCAAAAAATGTTTTTACGACCATATGATTATAAAAAAAAGGGGCCAAATGATACAAATTGTAACCTCTATGGCACCAAAAATCCACAAGTAACTGTTAAAAAAACCATTACATCTGTCTAAAGGCACTATGTGGTTTATGACGATAACATTTAGTGTGGATATGTAACAATCTCGTAATATTTTGAAAAAGACAAAGCTGTGATACAAACCACCAATTCTGGAAATTACAGTTTGTAAGATGTAGATGTAGATCTAGAAGATGTGTGGTTTTAATAGGACGACGCCACAAGCCCCAAAACACATTTCGTTTTGAATTTGTTGTGCGTGAACTTTTCCAAAAGTGTGAATATAAATTGGATACCACGATAATGTGATTTGTTAAAACAGATATTTTTTGATTGGGTAAAGCAAATGAAAGTGTTTTGTATCGATTATATTCAAACTGTTGAAACTTTGAACATACATATATGTATATCCGTTAAGTTATAGCAGAGCTATGTGGGCACAAGTCACGTAAACTTGTTGTCACAACTTTTGCAGTGCTATAAAATTTCGAAAACATTTGAATGACATTATATTTGAAACTGTAAAATAAGATCTTTTTTGTAGACATTCTTCGTATTTCAGCAAAATACTAACACGATAAATTGTCAAGGAACACGATATATAAAAAAAAATGTCAAAATTTTAAACATGGAGTTTTGAGTCAATTTTTCGTGCAAAATAGATATTAGTATTATACTTTCATTGGTCCAGAGCCCTTCTGCGGGGTAACAAATAGTTCCACAAATAACTTATTATGTGAACGGAAGAAACAACGTCTACTTGAACACTGGAGAGCCCAAACAGGCATGCGTCAGTGAAGAAGATTTATTGATCCTGAACACATCAAAGTTGATGCTATCCTTGGCCTTAGCAGAAACGATATTAAAATCTACACTGAACTTCTTATAGAACACTGTAGACTTAATTACCACATAAAAATTATAAAAAGTGACTCCTGTCGACTATGGCATGAGGAGAAGGAAACATCAGAACATATTCTATGCAACTGCCCAGCGGTGGCAAGACGTAGACTCGACTACCTTGAAAACGGGATCTTAGTCCCAAATCAAATAGGTAAAATTAAGCCCACAGCAATTACGAGATTTATAAACAGTCTAGAATTGCTTTAGTTGGGCTTTTAAGCGCACAATAAATCCTTTAGATCGGGGTGCATTCATAGCATATTATTTAATAATAATAATAATACTTTATACCAAAGCTGATATATATATGCAATATTTCCAAAATTGTAATTGTCATCATGTAATCGAATAACACATTAATAGATTTTATTTGCATTATGATATTATATGTCAATTTATAAATATAAAATTTTTATACTTTTTTAATATTTGTTCGCATATTTAATTGTATTTAATCAATAAAATATAATTAAAAAATATATCAAATAGCGTTCAGTGTTTCTTAAATTATATCATGTTTTCGAAAACTAAAAATTAAAAAATTATAAAATAGCTCTATATACGAAACTATATCTTTAATTAAGAAGTTATTATACAGTCGTATATGGATTAATAAACTATACAATAAATTTTATTTAAATTATTTATTATAGCTTAATTTAAATCCTTAAATTGTAGTCTGGTCTTCTAAGATGTGTTCAAATCTCTTGTTAAGAATTGTATAAGTATTATTAGATGTGTTGCAATTGCCACACTTATCTGAAATATGTAGAAGAACGTTCATATAATCATGATATAAAAGTCCCATTAAATTACAATAGCACTTTTATTGCTTTGGCATAGATGAAAACTTACCGACATTATAAATTGTAAATCCAATTTATAAAATTGTTTTGCAGAAATTTGAATCTGTTGATGTTGTAATTGTAATAGCAAATCATATAAAAAATTTTTGGAAGTTTTGTCCTTAATACCTTTACTGTTGATTAGTTTCGTTACTAAGCTAGTCATATATTGTCCCTAGAAGTTCATTTTAGATAAGTAATCTAATAAGAAATGTTTAACAAAATTTTAGTGCACACTTTCTGTGATATGTACTATCTGTATTTACTAAGTGGTCTGATCGAAAAATATATATTTTGCCAATAATATTAAATATTTTTTAAATAATAAAACAAAATATAGTGAAAAAATGCACTATAGAAATTATGTCTCCATTAGATACATATAAATAGCACTTACTTGCAATTCACATTCATTACAAGTCAGACATAAATTACAAACAATTATTCCCAGTGATATAAGAACTGATATTGTACCCAGAATGGAATAATGAGGCTGCAAATTATCGAAAGCCAGCAGTAACCAATAAGTACGACAGGTGAAGTCAAAGAAATAGGAAGCTAATATCGAAAAGATTGACCAGCCAGCAAAATCGTTTAGTTGTTGTACAGCATCGAATACTAATCCAAAAGTGTCCTTAACAACTGATAAATATTGTTCAGTTCCCAAATTCTCCAAACGTGTATCTAATATATGTGCAGGTTGCTTTGTATTTAATATTACAAATTGATTAAATCTTCTATTAAGTTCCTTTAAGTAATGCTCTATAACATTCACATAGCACACTATTTGCAAAATACGTACACGTAAAGTAATTACAGTAAAAATAGCGTACCAGAAATTACCAGCATTATCATTCAATGCTAATAAGCCGTATATAAATGCGAAGAGACATATCAATGAAGTTATTGCCATAAAACAGAAGTTGTTTCTCATTTTTCGGTATAAGATGTGCTTATTTGATTTCTGCTTAAAACGTATCTCAAAACTTGTTTCAATTTCGTATACGCGTTCGAGGAATACTCTATGGGCTTTATCCTTAAAGAGCGCTTCCAATATGATGATTATGTGTGAAAACATCTGTGAACCAAATACTATAAAAGAAACAAGCCATGAGAGCACCATACCTTTCTCTATCTTTCCAAGTACTGTAACAAGTATAAATGAAACACATGCTTGTATAATTATTAGATAAAGATATATATTATTCAATATATTCCATTTATTTGTAAACTTCGTTGCTTTTACTTTACATAATCCAAATATGTTGCCTATCCGTACTAAAAGTTCTAGTTCGTTCATCACTTCGTTGAAAGTTTCACTAAAACTAATTTAAAAATTTATTCTTAATATAATACAAAATTGTGTCCAATGGACTTTTGATTTTAATTACTTTCAGCAGATAAGAATATTGATTAAATAAATGGAATTGTTCGCGCTCATTTGCATTTCAATACATATTGGTAATTTTTGCATTCTTGAAATAATTTTAAACAACAAACTGCAGTCTGTAATGGTTATAACTGCGTAAATTAGTTAAGGTATTATTGTGATTTATGGACACAGTCAAGAGAGGACATGTGGTGCACCCTCCTTTTAAAAGTGTGATGATAATAATAGTTCTAAGAAAAAGACGACCATGGGGTACTCAAAATGTCATACATCGATGACAAAGATATGGTCCCTTGTATGTGAAGGAGTCTTGCAGTAATTCATTTTAACAGAAATGGAACAATATATACGTAAATATAGGTTATATCTCATTTGCAACCTTTTTTAAATTAAATTAAATTATTTTTAAATAATTTAATTACAAAAAAAATAAATTAGAGCACTTACACTTGATGAAAGGCAATGTAGTAAAAATTGTAGTGACAAATTAATTTTGATTCTGATTGCACTTTTTAAGTTTTCTTTTAATGGCGACTAATGACATAAAAAATTATTTTTTTTGTTACAGTATTAATTTGAGTATAATATTTCGAATTTTCTAAAAATATATAGTGATATAAACAGTGATGAAATGGGATCGACACAGTTGTGTACCCGAGAAGTGTTTAGGTGATATTATACCCCCTGGAAATTTAATTTCTAGATAACAAAAACTATACACACGGCTCAAAAAAAGTATTTTTTTTGTATATAACCCTCTCTTAACGCAATCCTGGCGACGCCACTGGATAAATAGTACCCTTTTAAGACAGACATTTAGCGAGGGGTGGACTGACTATAGTTGGCTAAGCTTTTCTAAATTAATCTAAAGACAATATGTACACGTACAGTGATTCAGCAAAATAGTAGCAACAACTTTATTATCACACTTTAAGTTTATATATAAATTGATATATATATATCACACATATAAAAAAATTAAAATTCGACAAAAAATGAAATGATCAAATTTGCAATTCGATCAAGTCCCCCATCATCAAAATTTTTTTTCAATAATTTAGTTTTATTTTTTTTTTTTGTTAAACAAATGAGTCAGCTTTAAAATATCTGACAGATTATATCTTGTATTCCAAAAACTAAAATTTAACATTCGAAATAAATTTTATTGAGAACGAAGGTAGAGTTGTAGATACCCCCTTAAAAAATTCTGAACAGACTAATCACAAAAAGTTTTACTAAAGATTTTATCCGCATTCCACATTCAAACGATATTCTGCTTCATCAGACAATCCTATCTTATTGCACAGGACAAGTAACTTTAGCTCTGGGCTTCTCTTTATAAAATAACTAATTCATATAGTTGCTATCAAACATTCAATGACTAAAAATACCTAATATCTCTTCTTTTGCTTTCGGGAAAAATCGAAATCTATTGAAAATATAGCATAACATAGCAGAATAAAAAAATATGCAATCCATTTGAACTCTAGGCGGTCAAAGAGTGTTTATTAATTTTAAACTCGAAAGAAGACGACATAACGATCTTTTTTATAAAATTCAAGATTTAATTCTATCATATAGTATGTATACTAATCTTGTAACCGATTTTTTAATATGAGGTTATACGGGTTTTAAAAATATCTTTAAAATCAATAAATTTTGTATTTGTAATCAATTTATTTGACTTTATATGACTTTATTTTATTTATATGACTTTTATTAAATTTAAATATAAATAAATCTAATTTTATATATATATAAATATATATATATATATATATATATATATATATATATATATATATATATATTATATATTATATACAAAAATAATAAATTATAAGTAATAAATAATAAAGTTCTATCATTACATTATAATTAGAAATTTTATCTGCTTTAAGATTCACTTCATTAAAAATTTTTTTTTTGATTAAAAAAATTTTACTTCAAAATTCGTAGATAATAAAAATAAAACCTGTGATGCTTATTCATTGTTATTTAATTATAAGAAAGATAGTTAATTATTGTTACAGTCCGAGCGAAATATTATTAAAAATATATATTAAAAAAATTATTTCTATTTGTGCACTAAAATTGCTGCTGGGATATGAACTTAAGTTTTTAGGGCAATGTTCTAATTGCCGTGACGTCACTGCAATCATAACATGCTCCTTTATTAGTGGTTTGTTGACGTGCATTACTTTGCGTATTACCTGTTGTTGTTTTGTTGCGTTTGCACATTTGCAAGAATGATAACATTGGCACGTTCATATTAAAATTTTCATATGAATGGACGCACGAAATGTAACAGAGTGGGAGAATATAGCAAAAGGTATTACAAAAACAAATGCGGGAAAAGTATTACGCGCTTAGCAACATTTATGCAAATGCCTTATTTTTCATTAATATTTAGTTTTAAATTTTCTTGCAAATTAAAAATATTTCACCATAATTAATTTACTTGTTTCATTATTAAAATTCATAATAAATTACTTATTCATCAAACACTCGAATAAAAAAAATGATAATTAATATGTAATAAAATAACTTAAAAACTCACCCCAATAAAAGAAGACGAAGAGTAGAAGAGCTTTGAACCTTGCGTAGAAGACTTGTAAAACGTAATTCCACTAATCGCGCACTTTTTTCACTTTAGAGAATTATATTAGTTTTTAAATTATAAATTAAATAAACTAAAATTTCAGAAGCAAATTAAGAAACTTCTTACACACAACCAGCAGCAAAAAATACTGTTTATACTTTATTACGCAATGCACAAGTGTTTACTAAGCGTTGCTTCTTTATGTGCATTCAAATATGAATCTCATCAATAACGGCTTAAAGTGATAAAAAAAAAATGAGCTGCTAAAGCTGATTGATTTTAATAATGCAGGGTTGTATTTTTGCTGAAAATAATTAATTTATAAAAATCTTTAGAAAGGATCATAAAAGTATATCTAGTTTTAAAACATGTAACGAGTTGAAAACAAAACAAAGTAATAAATTATAAATTATTTACATACAATTGGCATTATTATTTATAACTACGTTGGGTTGGTGAAAAATAACCAAAGTTGGTTTTTATTTTTATGTAGTTATTATCGATATATATATAAAAACCATTTTAAGTTTTATTTGATTT
>NC_051848.1:19769459-19771979 GCF_002237135.1 Teleopsis dalmanni
AAATAATAATAATAAATGAATTAAAAAAATATCTTTACAGATTGTTGGTGCTATAACAACATATTTAATCATTTTAATACAATTTGACATGTATCAGCCACCATCATCGACAGATTAAAAATTTTAATTAAATAATAAATATATTTTTATATATAACCTCAGAAGTTCAATGTATGTGCACAAATTATATATTTTGAAGAAACTTGAAAATAATTAATTAATTAAAAATAAAATTTGGCACTGCAATTGGCGAATATTTGTCTTTTCTAATTTTTTTTAAAGCTTAATTAAAACAATCTTAAACTGAATCAAATAATTTTATTTCTCAACAAATTCCATATTCACTTACATACTGACGCAAACACGCATATATTTACATTACTAAAAGACAGACAATTACCACAGCAACAGTATCATTAGGAAATATAATGGTAAAAATATCGGCAGTAACCGAGGTAAAATATCAAATGGATATTTTTTATCGTGAAACTCATATAAAGCATTTGCAGTGTTAATATCAAAGTTTATGAAGAAATATTGACGGCTGCAGAGTTTCAAAGAAAAGACTTGCGACTCATTTAAAATCTAACTTAAATACAAATTAAATTCTTCATTTACTAGTTTCAAGACACTTGATCTGCCCGATCAAAATTGAAAATTTATTTCACGTATATATGTATATAATAAAATATACGAATACAAATATTATCATATTTTACACTTGGATAATAAAGTTAGTTACGTATATGATTATTACCTACTTAAGCGTAAAATTGAATGTATGTATAGATCTGGAACATATGATTTCCAGATCCTGATTTCAACAGAACAGTGTCAGAATCGACAAAGCACGTTCCATTTTGAGTTTTTTATGCGAGAAATTTTCCGAAAGTGATAATGTTTTAAAATGACGTTTTGTCATTACCAAAAAATTTTTTTACGACCATATGATTATAAAAAAAAGGGGCCAAATGATACAAATTGTAACCTCTATGGCACCAAAAATCCACAAATAACTGTTAAAAAAACCACTACATCTGTCTAAAGGCACTATGTGGTTTATGACGATAACATTTAGTGTGGATATGTAACAATCTCGTAATATTTTGAAAAAGACAAAGCTGTGATACAAACCACCAATTCTGGAAATTACAGTTTGTAAGATGTAGATGTAGATCTAGAAGATGTGTGGTTTTAACAGGACGACGCCACAATCCCTTAAACACATTTCGTTTTGAATTTGTTGTGCGAGAACATTTCCAAAAGTGTTAATATAAATTGGATACCAAGATAATGTGATTTCTTAAAACAGATATTTTTTGATTGGGTAAAGCAAATGAAAGTGTTTTGTATCGATGATATTCAAACTGTTGAAACTTTGAACATATGGTATATGTACAAGGTGAGATGAAAAAACTGCAACCAACTTCAGACTGCTGTCATTTCTAAACCGCTCGTCCCACAGCTGTCAGATTTATTCTAGTGACAGCTCATTATATTGTTTACAAGCGCACAAAAGCATTTTGGTGGGAATTTTTCAAAAAAAAAGTTATTTGTGATGGAATTCAAGCGTGATAGTGTGATTGCTTTGCATTTGGCTGGAAAACCACAAGTGGCTATCGTTAGAGCCCTCCAGCATTTAGAAGTGAATAAATGTTTTGTGTCTCGTACCATCGCTCGTTACCATGATACTGGTAGCGTAGCCCGACGTCAAGGAAGTGGACGAAAAAAAACAGCAACATCGGCAGAAATGGTTCGAAAAGTGAAAAAGCGAATTGAACGAAATCCGCGTCGCAGTGGACGAAAAATGGCTCGTGAGCTGAACATATCGCAATATGCCATTCGGCAAATATTGAAAAATGAGCTTGGACTAAAGCCATTCAAGTTCCAAAAAGTGCAAGATCTTACTGATGCGCAAAAAAAAGTTAGACTCGAAAAAGCTAAAGAGTTGTTTCGCTTGGCCGAAAGTGGTGAACTGCCGAATTTGGTTTTCTCCGATGAGAAACCATTCGTTATCCAGCAGTTTGTAAACAAACAAAATGATCGTGTTTACTTGCCAGAGAGGTCAGCTGAAAATTTGCAACTTCGGTTGGCCATCACAACTCAAAAGCCGGCCATGGTGATGGTGTGGGCCGCCATAACAGCCGATGGTCGCTCGCCGCTCGTATTCATCGACCGTGGTGTCAAATTAAATGCGCAAATCTATCGCGAAAATATTTTGGAGGGAGTTCTGAAGCCCTGGGCACGCAAACATTTCGGCCGCAGACCTTGGACATTCCAACAGGACTCAGCACCATCGCACTCAGCACGCGCCATCCAAGAATGGTTAAGAAATGAGGTTCCTCGCTTCATTTCCACCGCACAATGGCCACCAAAATCTCCGGATGCCAATCCGTTGGACTATTGTGCCTGGGGTATTTTGGAAAGCAAGGTTGGAACTAAAAAATACCAAAGTGTCGATCATCTCAAGCAAGCGCTTCGCCGAGAATGGGACAAAATACCGCAGAGCCACTTTCGGGC
>NC_051848.1:19772079-19790172 GCF_002237135.1 Teleopsis dalmanni
AGTATGTAAGTGAGGCAGCATTTGCACTCAGAAGTGTAAAACACAGCTCGATAGGTATGGAACCATATATGGCGGTATTTGGGTCACATATGATTCAGCATGGCGCAGCATATGAGATAATGAGAAAGCTGAGCTCCATACAACAGTCTGAATTTGAAATATTAGAAGCGACAGACAAACAGCTACTGATGCGAGAGAAACTGAGAACAGAATTGAAAGCAGCTCACCAAAGATCTGGAAGAGTGTATAATCAACGGAAAAAGGAAATTCAGTTTAGAGCAGGGCAAGTAGTGTATAGACGCAACTTCAGACAAAGTAAGCAATCTGATGGTTATAACGCGAAGTTAGGAAAGAAAAACGTGAAGTGCGTGATTTTAAAAGCAATAGGTTCTTCTCTATATGAGTTAGGAAATATGAATGGGGTTAGTATAGGGGTATACCACGCGAAGGACATCTTTTGTCAGTAAGGAGTAGTAATCGGGTCATAACAATTAAATGTCTGGCTAGATCAGTCGGCAAAGGATGAGACTCTGCAACTCAGGGTATGGGTCGAGGCCACACGTTGTACAAGCAAACAACAGTCTACCAGTCCATTTTTTTTTACGAGTCCGTTCCATGTTATATAGAGATATAACATCGACGGTATCGAGCCTGTCATGTAGGCCTGGGTAGGGGTAAACGAAGAATTAATAAAACAACGTGAATATTAATGACATTAACATACCTTGAAATTTATGTGGCTTCCATGGGTACTTCAGTTATTTTTTTTTATTATATCGCCAACATTGTCAAGGTGTTTTTAATGTGACCACCAACAGTATTCCTCTTGCGCATAACTATTAAGTATGCTGTTCACCTTTTTATTATATGGTCCACAAGTAATTTTTTTATTAGAATTTAAATGTGTTATATTTGCACTCACTATTGAAAGAATTTCAATTTATTAAATCTACAACGTGCATTGCGCGCACGCTGTCCGTAAAAATAGAAGTAAACAAAAAAATGGTAAACAGAGAAGGCGAAAAGTAAAGCTTTTACGTTCAAGTCTCGTTTGTTTAGTGCAATATAGTAAGGCGAACTTCACAAAAGCTTCAGTAAAGTTTGACTTAATGAGAGGGGACAGTATTGCCAAGTGCGAATAACCACCTGAAATATCTAAGACAAATTGTAGCTTTATTGAAAAGGGGAAAGAAAAAAAAGCTTTATTAGAGGTTATTACCCTCAAGTCAAACAAGGCCAGCTAACGCAAATTAACGAAAGCAAGCTGTGCTAACAGGATCACTAACATGATAGGAATTTATCAGTTAGGCGAATTGAATATAAAAGCCATAGCAGACACGGTGATGGTCTCTTCTTTTTTTCTTTTCCTTTGCTGTTGGTCGATGAACGACCGAAATTTGAAAATGTGCTAATAAAAGCCAAGATTTTTTTCTAAACTTAAGATTAAAAGTAAAACAGTGAATAAAAGTGCTAATAAAGGCCAAATTGTTTTAGAGCCCTAAAGATAATAATTAAAAATTCCCTTAAATTTGAAAATGTGCTAATAAAAGCCAAGATTTTTTTCTAAACTTAAGATTAAAAGTAAAACAGTGAATAAAAGTGCTAATAAAGGCCAAATTGTTTTAGAGCCCTAAAGATAATAATTAAAAATTCCCTTAAATTTGAAAATGTGCTAATAAAAGCCAAGCTTATTTCAAAACTTAAGATTAAAAGTAAAACAGTGAATAAAAGTGCTAATAAAGGCCAAATTGTTTTAGCGCCCTAAAGATAATAATTAAAAATTCCCTTAAATTTGAAAATGTGCTAATAAAAGCCAAGCTTATTTCAAAACTTAAGATTAAAAGTAAAACAGTGAATAAAAGTGCTAATAAAGGCCAAATTGTTTTAGCGCCCTAAAGATAATAATTAAAAATTCCCTTAAATTTGAAAATGTGCTAATAAAAGCCAAGCTGTTTTAAAACCCAAAAGATAAGAAGTAAAATTTCATTAAGTTTGCATCGTTTATAAACATATTCTTAAAAAGTGGATCAAACGCACGAGTTCGGTGCCAATAAATGAATAGTTTTTTTTTGAAATATGTTTAAATAAAGACATGACCGTAAGAATATCAAATCGGAAGCAGAATACACTCTTATTGGAAGGATTCAACAGGATCCATACACACCGTTAAGGCACAGCGGTGTACAGGTATTCCTGTACTAAATGATTTACCTTGTACAGAAACGTACATGCCTGTATTCATATATTTTTTTTTATTATTATTTATTTTTTTTAATTATATTATCTTAATATATTAACTTAACTACATATTAATTAATTACATTAACTTTTATAAAATTGTGAAGAATGTATACTTTTGAATTTAGTTGAAAAAAAGAAAAAAAAAAAAAACAAAAGTTGAATTGTATTAAATGTTAAAGATTATCTTAAGAATTATATATGATATAGAAAAAAAGAAAAAAAACAATAAGAGAAATAGTAATAATATACATATAATAATTGTATATATTATATATACATATAATATATAAGACATATAATTGATTGTCCCAAACACCTTTAAATACATACATCTATATTTTTTTTATTATTCATAAGTTTCAACTAGGTCAACAGCAGCGTGGGTGACGTCATTCTAGCAGCTGGAAGGTAAGACACACGATCTTGTGTAAAGAGAAATTGTTACTTTGTTAAAAAAATTCAGTTAAAAGATTTGGTTGTGTATATTTTCTTTTGTTCTCTTATATATTTTTTTTGTTTTTTTATTATGATTTAATTAGTTAGGTTTAAGATTACTAAGATTATTATTGTCATGACTTTTGTTGAATCTAATAAATAAAAAGAAAAAAAAAAAAAAAAGGAAAAAGAGAAGAAATTTTTTTTTTGATGGAAAACTCAAATAGTATGCAGGATTAAGGTTTAGTTATTTGGCGGTGGTGGAAGTGCTAGGGAAAAATAGAATGTATATAAGTTGCAGAGGGACCGAGTGAATGTAGTGTGAAAGATGATACAGACAAAACAGACGAGGACATTTCAAGCTGCTACAATATAGCGAAATCAATTAGGCAATGGCTATATTGTGATTGTGTTAGATGTAGGTTCCGCACAAAAATGGTTTTCTTCCACAGCAAACCGGTGACATGAATTTTTGTTGATATCCGCGATTGTTGCTGAACGTGAGAAGAATCACCCCCAAAACCGGCGAGCATACCGGGCTGGCCACCATGTCACCGCTCCACGTTCACTGCAGTGTTACTTCGCCCACCGAAGACCGGACACAACAATGTCTCAAAAACAATTCGATGAGCTATTTAACAAAGCAGTCCTAACACTGCAACAGGCAATAGAAGCAAATCTAAGTCCGTCGAATAACCTTGGATGAGTATAAAACGCTTCATCCAGTAGGAAGGACCAAGGAGATAGTAATAGAAGCACCTAAAAAGAAAAATAAAAGAGGTGGCAAGAAGCGAAAAACTGCAAAGGAAATAGGCAATCTAAAATGATTGATAAAAATTGCTGAAGGAAATACTAAGGAAGATCTGATCACGCAACTTCAAAATTTAAAAAAACAATGTGTGGAACCCAAACGAAAGAAGAAACAATAAATAACAACGCAGCTGCAGCCACAACATCAACTGCATTGAGCAATGACTCAATTATTTTATATATAATTTTAATTATTTTAATTATTTTCTCAATTATAAAAATAAAAACGTATTGTTACGAATTTCATCAGAGTAGCAATGAAATGTTTAAATATTATTTAAACATTACGTCAATTGATATTTTTATAAAAAGTTAGTTTTGGAATTTGTTTTGAGGAAGCTAAATTGACTCCTAGTAAATACTAGTTCTTTGTAATTCAACAAATATAATAAGTAAAGTTTCTTCAAGTTTTTAAAGTTCGTTTCATTTTTACAAAATCCTGGGATACGAATAAACACTCAGGCGATTACATAACAGTATTATAAAAATTATATAAGAAAACATGCTTTAAGAAATATAAATGTTTAAATAAAAGAAATAAATGTTAAAATAAAAATAATTTTTTTTTAAAACACACAAGCTGCGTTTCAGCAAACATGATCCGCTCAATGATCTGAATCATCTTTGCTGAAACGATACGGATTACGTTTGAAAATAATTGGCAACGCATGAATTATGCCAGCTGGGTTTGTGTACAAAATTTTTTGATTTATGTGAATAATTTTGGCGCTAAAAAAATAAGTGAGAAAATTTTGAATACAAAAAATCTAAAAAATGGAAAATAAATAAAATCTGTTGAAATGTCTGAAGTATGAAATGTAAGTTTTTATTTAGTATTTACTTAAAAACTTAAATTTAATTCTATAGTAAATAAATGGAAATTGCAGATTTTATTCGAATTATCGAGCAAAACTGACTCCTCCATTTTCTTTTCAAACACTAGTCCAAGTGTATTAAGCTCAAAGGATGAAGTGTATCAGCATAGATATAGTGGAAGTTTTGTGGAAACGATCAATAATTTTTTCGTTAAAGATTATTTGATTGGTATTTGCGCATAAAAAATACAATTGCTATATATTAATTATGTTTCATTTTTTAATAGATTTGTTAATAAATTCCAATCAGCGAATGCATAATAACCGTGATGATCACAATCGGACGAGAGCAATGAAGGAATTTTATATATTTTTGTGGTATATGGCAAATATGAATACTTTTTGCGAATTTGGTATTTGTTTTGGCACACCAAGAGCTTCTGTATGGAGAATAATTAAAAGAACTAGTGTTTAGCGTATATCAATTGAAAATTAACTTATAAAATACGCACTTGCTAATAATGCAAAAGTGGAAACTTCGAAAAAATTCCCGTTCGTATTGGTTGCATAGACAGTACACATGTAAATGTAAACGCACCACACCATAGCAAATAGGCTTATTTCAAAAGAAAGCATGACTATGGCTTAATCTTGCAGGTAGTTTGCGATGAAAATGGTTTTTTTATAAACGTTTATGTTGGAGAGCCTGGTTCCTTATGTATTGTTCTGTTTTAATTAAATAAATGTATTCAACTTAATTTATATATATTTATTTCAAATTAATTGATTTTAATAAATTATCAAACAACACTTTTTCAATAATAATAAAACGTAAATAAATAAAGTAATAATTTTAATTATAGTAATAGTTAAAATATTACTTTAAACAAAGAAGTAAATAATAACGACATATTAAATAAATAAGTACATAAAATAAATAATAAGTAAATAAAATCAATAATAAATAAATATAAATGTAGATTTGTTTATAATTTTACTGCACCGTTGCATCACATTGCCAACCTTATTTGCATTAAAATACGTTCCACTTTTATCTTTTACATACATTCCACATTGAACCAGAAAGTGAACCAGATCAATTGCTGGTTCACCCCATTGTTTTTGTTTTGCATGTAAAATTGAGCGGATCATGTTTGCTGAAACGCAGCTATTGTTAAAAACTTTAAATGTATTAAATAAATTTTTATTAATTTCGTGTCATAAAACCTACGAATATATGACACTTTCATTTTCATAAATTTCAGTTAACTTCAACATTTGTTCACATGTATAATAGCATCGTACGCAACAGGTTTCACTGTACCACAAAATGATTACGCGAATAATTGCCAACACACAATTCTGCGTTTATTCGTTGTGTGCATTTTACAACAACAATGCCCAACATATCGATTGTCGGTTAAATTTTCGAACAATTGTTATCGCATAGAACTGTCAACATATCGAAATGTCAAACTCTCTTCATTCGTGCTTTACTATTTTGTTTCTTCTCAATATTTATGTAAAATCGCAAAATTATTTATACTTTTTTTACATATATCTAATTATTACGAAAATTATAATAAATGTGTTATATGTAAATTTCATCAGATGTCACAATATAAAGTTTAACAATTTGAACGTTGATTTTTGTTGCGTACTCTCGACTGTTTGCTCCATTGTGCTCTGCTATTTTAGTTCTTCTCAATATTTGAGAAATATTTTCATACATTATCTCAGTTTCGGCAACGTTTATACTGCGCAGTGCGACAACCAACTTGTTATGGGCCATAAAGCGCACGAAGAATCGCATAATTGAGCATTGAACATTAGTTTTAATTAAACATTGGCTTAAAAGTGCATATATGCGTGCATTATTTCGTATTGCATTTTTGTGATTTATTTATACAAGAACAACAAAAATGCAACATTTAAATAATAAAGAAGTTGAACATTTGATTTCATTAGTACGTGTTAATGAAATTATATACAATAAAAAGCATCCCCAATACAAATTACAGTTATTGAAAGAAAAGGCTTGGCGTAAAATTAGTGCCGCAATAAATATACCCGAAGGTAAACAATCTTAATGTTTTCAAAACATTATTGAAGTGAAATAATTACTGGTAGTCACAGTTACCAAGAACGGTTGGGTCTACGTCCCGAAACCATTCGTTCGACGATCAAGTGCCGTTCAACACCCCCAAAGGGACTTCACAAGTAGGTCCCAGCGGGTTACAACAACAACAAAGAAATTTTATTATAACCATATTATGTTTTTAATAAATGTTTAATTTAAAAAATAAGTAGTTATATCATAGTTCATATCATATCATATATATTTGTTTTATATTTTAGAGCATGCTAGAAACGCTTGGCGATCATTGCGAGATTCATTTGTGCGGTATAGTGCCAACATGAAAAATAGCAATGGCAACGTTACGGATTGCCGAAAGCCTTATAGATACTATAATGCATTGTTATTCCTAAAAGATACCATGGAATCAAAAGGGTATGTATTTTAATCCGCTGCACTATGTAACAATAATTCCCTGTTGTGATAAACTGCAGAAGATTTATTATTGTACAACAAATAATTTTTTGAAATATAATCGAAAATGAAATTGTTTATTAAAAATATTATTACAGAACCCGCCGAAAAAGTGAACCATTAGAATTAATGCCCGATTTGTCACCGGCACATGATCCTCTTGCACCAATATTATTTCCAGTGGCACATGATCCTCTAGCATCAGCGCCATTACCTGCTGCCGCTTCACCCACTACTACATCATTGTCTAGTAAAATACCACCATCTCCACTGTTATCATCTTCAGCTCAAACGACATCCGACATTGAATCGGATACATCACCGTTGCTGATACCATTGACATCACCATCTGCTAATTCATCTACATTACCAAAAAATCGTCAAAGGAAAAAACGAAGAATTGAAGAAACTGAAAACGGTGCGCAAAAATTCTTAACATCATTGGCAAATACTTTGAAGGAAGATGATGATGAAGTTGGCCATTTTTTCAACACTCAAGCGATTTTAGTACGAAAATGCAATTTAAACGTCGACGAGTTTTTCGATTTGGAAATGTGCGTTCTTAAGTCTATTAGAGACAAGCTAAAAGAAATGGGTAAAATATAGAAATATTAATTATACGTATCAAGTCTATAATGGCACTTTGAAAAATGTCAAGTCATTTTCAGGACGGCAATACATTACAAAGATTGAATAAAACTATTAATATATTTTCCTATAGCAGTGCTTTTTATATATGTATGTAATGTAATATGTAATATGCCAATAAAATATATATAAATAGAAAATGAAACGTTTACTAAAGTCGGACACTGAATATCAAATTTGTCAAAATATATATGAGCCCATTTACACTATCATAAACGTAACATGCACATGAACTTGAAAACCGGTTTCCGATAGATGAGAGTGTTTGTAGGTTTTCTGATTTTTATTATGAAACGAATTAAGTCGTGTTTTGAGCAGCAAGCGTTGTGCGTAATTCCTTATTTAGATCCATTGTTGAAGCTCCGAACACCTTTTAAGTAATTTTTATGCTGAATTTAAATTTCTGTGCTATGCACTACTACACACGCATTCTATACGTTTACACAAATCAAAACAAATTTCACGCTTCATGACAGTTCATGATAGTGTAAACTGTTCATGTTGTCGTCAAGCTCATCTCACGTTCATGATAGCGTAAATAGGCCCTATTAATTAAAAATGGTAATATATATTAATAACAAAGTTGCAAAAATTTTAAAAATTTAGTATTTGTATTATTATTTTTAATGGTGTTGTGCTTCTAAACCCTGGATAAGTATATAAAAAATTACTATTTCAATTTAATCTAAAACTTTACAGTTTCACACCATCTTTTCTATAAATTTCTGTTAACTCAGACAAGTGATAACAACAGGTTTCACTGTATGGCAAAATAATTATTACGAATAATGATCAACAACCAATACTCAAATCCTGCGTTTATTCGCTTCGTACATATTTACCACAAGAGCGACATAAATTGTATCAATTGTCTCTCAAGAATTTATAAAATTTTTGTCGCAGAGAACTGTCAGTGAAGCGAAATGTCAAATAGTCTGTTTATGCGAAATGTCAAAATTACTTTTGTGTGTATTGTTTTTTCAATTTTATGTTAGTATTCAACTAAAAGGATGGTCGCGCAATATTTTGTGTTGCTAATTTTGCGGTTTCAATAAAAATAAGACATTAAAATAATAAACAAGTTTAACAATAAATAATTTTAGTAAAAAATAATAAAATTTTGATGAAATAAAAAACGGCCGCATTACAAAATGTATTCATTGAAGGGAAAAGCTTGGTGTACAATTCGTGCCGCAATAAATATACCCGAAGGTAAAATCTTTTAAGAAAGTTGATGAAATATAACAAAAACTGTTTGTTGGCAGTAATAACATTTTTTAAATATGTTAAAAGCACAAATACAAATTTTGGTTTTTGGTAAATGCAAAATCATAAATATTATAAATACTATAATGCATTGTTATTCTTTAATGAAACTTTCGAACCAATACCGTTCATATTATTCTATAGTATTCTAGTGTTATCTGTTGTAGTAAACTACAGTAGCTATATAATTATAACAGAAGTAATTTTTTTTTAATATAACCATCTTTAATTGAATTTATTACAGAACCCGTGCGACAAATGAATTAATGAAATCCACACCTTATGTTTCACCAGCACATGCTCCACTAGCATCGATGCCATTGCCTGCTGCAACATCTTTTACAACATCATTGCCTATAACAATATCACCATCTTCTCTGTCATCAACAGTAGCTCCAACAGCATCCGAGATGGAATCCGATGCATCTTCGTTGTTAACATCATGGGCATCACTTTCAATGAATTCATCTACATTACCAAAAAATCGTCGAAAGATAAAGCGACGTCCAGAAAAAATTCAAAACGGTGTAAAGAACTTCGTATCATCGTTGGTTAATACCTTAAAAGAAGATATACTTCATCTCTTCTTCAAAAGTAAAGCAATTACCGTTAGGAAATACAATTTGACCATAAAGAAATTTACAAAGGAAATCTACGATATGGAAAAAATATATTTACTATATAACTTTATAGGCTACTGGCAATGGCAACATATTATAGTATGTAAGAGTGCTAACAATAAGTTTCAGGTTTTAGGTGTTATTATTTCTTTATTATTTTTACATATTTCTCCACTCTGATGAGTCTAGATAGTTCCCAGACGAAACGCGTAAATGAAAACTTTTAGAGGACTGGACTTACGACTTTTTGAATATCTATCGATATTGTAGCTTCTCATACAAAGAAACACGGACGTACGGAGACTGGTATATATTCTTATTTATTTATTTTTTGTGATATTTAATTTGCGGATGAGGGTAGAGTATGCCATCAAATATTTCTGTAGAGTTAAGTTTATACCCTTTTTGTATATGACTGTGACTATACTTCATCGTGTCCGGATATTGTCATTAGGCAATACACTGAGGGCATGGGTCGATAATTTCTATTTTTTGTCAATATTAAATTCAGTATATGCAATGTAATTATTAAAATAACATGTAAAGAATTACTTTATTGTGCTTTATGATTTTTTCACAAATTAAAGCGCAAAATAAAAATTTATTAAACCTTGCAGCGTTTATTATATATAGATTGAAGACTTTAGGATAAGTATATAACTAAAAAAACAGACGTATGCGAATTCAGATCTCAAAGTCTACCTTATCCAAACTGACAATTGTAATAATTGTGGCTCTACGAATGAGGAATGAAGAAACTGTATTCCACATGTTTCAGTTTCCATCACTGGTTAGAAGATGCAAATTCTACTGATCTTCTTTTCGTATCAACCTTGCAAACCTTTTGTCATTCTGCAAAATTAAGATCTTGACCAAGCTTATAGAGTTGCTGGATTGATTAATTTGCCTGGTCGTACCTTCCAACATAGGTATAGACCATGGCTACCGTGGTCCTTCTAGTCCCCGTACGAACAACGCTAATCCGTGGTATCATAACGGGTCATTATTTGATGACCCGTGTGCTTTGATGCACACATTTTTTTTATTTTTTTTTATTAAGTAAGCGATACAATAAACTATCAACATATTTTAATATATTATATACAGATAAAATGAAGAGTATAATCGATGTCTCAACAAACATGACGAAATTCGTTTGAACTCTTTAACATTCTTGGGAGGATTTCAGACAAGGAGATGTGAAACTCACAAAGATATGACATCGCTTAGAAGACAGACCAAATCAGTTTTGATCACCGGAAAAAAATAACATGAATATTGCAGCAAATTTCAAAAAAAATAAAACCAACAAATGTTCAAAAAATTCTCTTTTATGATAGAGTATCTATCATACCAAATACTAAAAATATGGTGATTGGATTTCCATTTCCATATTGGTGCATTTCCACTAAAGAACTCTTACTAAAGACAAATGAGAAAATGGAGTATATGAAATAAATACGCCTAAAAGGATTGAGAACGCTCTGAGACAATCCATCAAACACATTATAAAGAAACCACTAACCTGAAACTTACAAGAGCGCATTATTTTATGTAAAAAGAAGCTTAACAGTAGGATGTGTGAATGATTAATTATAATTTAATCATTAATAACTAATTAATGGAAAATTATTAATAATGGACGAAAAAAAAACAAATTATATTACATGCACATAATTTTATTTATTGTTTGCAATTAGTTTACCAAATCCATGCTATTATGTAGTTGTTGTTCTGAATGGACACAATGGTGATCTAACCAAGCACAGGAACAAAAGCAATGTTGCTTCTGCTGCAGGAGCGCATAGTAACAGCAAAGTGGTGATCAATAAGAATAAAAGTATGAAGTGTGAGGACAACATCCTTAGTCTGTTATTCAATGAATTTATATCTCGGTTTGTAAATCCAAAACTAACTGATCAATAGTTAATATTCAAGTCTATTTATACGATATAGCTGAAAAACTTACCAAGTATTGTAAGTATTAAATTCACAATTGATTATTAATTAAATATTTGTTCAGTTGCATTTGAATTGTTCTTATAAACAAATAAAACAGTTTAATTGCAAATTAAACAAATAATTATTCTAAATTAATTGCAATGAGTTGCATTGCGAACATATTTTAAATTATTCATTATTTAACCTAATTGAACAAATGTATTTATCTGGTATATTATTTATTTAATTTTTTATATTAAGTTATATCAACTTCCCTCGGTGTATTAATAGTAAAAAAAACAAGAAACGTATGCCAACGATCCATAGAAAACTAACGACAGAAACCACATTCCAATAATTAGGGGATAATAAAGAAGTTTACTTTTAAATATATCTATTTACTTATGTTAACCATGAGTAAGGATATAGTTTACAATAATTATAAAAAATACTAGATCTTTCATTTATAGTTAAAACACCTTAGGAGTATTCTCACTCAAATTGACAACGCGTAAAGGAAATTAGAGAGAATAATGCGGTTTTACCAGAGCAGTTTCAAATTAATTGAGTAAATTTGAACTCACAAGCTTTCTACGAACTCTTCATCAAAATGAACATTTGTGAAACTTAGTTGACATCCATTTTCCACAAAAAATTAAGATTATCTCCATAAAAAATATGTTCCACAAAATTGAAATATTGTAGAAAAAAATTGTTTGTGTCAATTTTTCGTTCAAAATGGATTTTAATACTACGCTTCGGTAAAGTACTTGGATTCAGTTGTTAGAACATTAAAATAACGATTTCATGTTTTTTCGAACGTACATTTTCAATGCTAATACAGCGAGCAACATCATATTTCCATCCCTTTAAGGTCAATAGTCGTTTGGATTCACTTCCACTTCCTAATAATCGCCTTCCTCTCAAAAACCATTATCGATCCACATCCTAATCCATGTATTTGTCACATATATCCTATAACAATCTGCTTTACAGATCCCTGCGGGCTACCACAACGACATCATTTCCATCCCAGAATTAATTAAAACTGACATTAGCCACACGGCAGATATATTTTAAATTAAATTCTCTAATTTTTTGCTGAACATCCAAATTTTTATGTCTATTTAATTCTGCCAAAACATCATTTTAACATATTAATAACATATGTTGTATCTGCTTCTCACTACCTCTTGTATTGCATGACGAGTTAACTCCATCATATTAACTGACAAGAATATTCAAAAATAAGGGTTTGGAATTTTACTTTTATTTTATTTTCTTTAACTGAAAATTCTAATTTATTCAAAGCTGATAATCACTATATCAGTTCGAGTATCATTCATTTGTAAATAAAAATTTTAAATTTTGATTGACTCTTCTACTTTATTCTTGAAAGGCTAATGAACAATTTTATCCACCGAACCCTCATCATCAGTTTCCATTTTGCTTAGAATCGTATTCACTAATTCAGAACTATAATGCTCAATAATATCGTCATCTGTAGGGAAGCTTGATGTACAAATTTCATTGTTCATTACACCACGCTGTCAGCGACTAGCGTTTGCACAAAGAAACAACGTATGGAAGAAAAAATTAAACATTTGGTTTGTGAAAACGGAATTCCCCTAACACTAAAGTGGATTCATACTTAAACAAAAAATTCGACTTATTGAATGCACTTTCCCATATTCCTAATGGTACGTGACAATATTTTTATTCGAGTTATAGAAATTCGAGTTATGGAAGCAGAATTGTACGTAATTTGCTCTCTAAAACCCTGTTGCATATATTTTAGTTCGAGTTATAGAAGTTTATGTTATGGAAGTTTAACTGTATTTATATATAATGTATAATAGCTTTTTGTCAAATTTTTGGATACAATTGTAGAGATATATGAATAATATTCTCCAATTTAAAATATTTATAAAAAAAATTCTTTTAATGTTAATTTGTAAAGAAAGTACAAATGATATATGCTTGTAACATTTTTTATTGGTAGTTATTAGCACTCCTTTTTATTAACAAAAACAGAAGTATAAAATTTTTTCATTTTTAAAATGGATGTTAAATTAACAAATATCAAGTATAAAAAAAAAACAAAACATTTAAATATTTAATAATAAAAAAACAATTTTAACGGCAATGTGATTGTACAATTGTAACACAACTATTTTCTTAATTGCACTTTAAGCTATATTAACTTTACGTATTTCAGATTTACATTCATGGTTACGAGAAACTCGATGATAACTATCTATTTTTCCCAATGCGGAAATAAAATTCTCATCATGCGTGATTATAATCAACATAAAATTAGACTGAGCTTGGCGCTCTTCTACAATTCGATTAAGTGCAAGGCATAATGAATCAATATTAAAACGATCCAAATTTGTTGTAGGTTCGTCTAATGCTAACACACCGCAGTTACTACTAAAAGTCTCAGCTAAAGCCATACGGATAATCAATGAAGCAAGCACACGTTGACCCGCACTACAACGTCCACGCATTTCAATTTCATTACTATTTTTTGACTGCACTACGCTATAAGTATAGCTACGTCGCCGATCCGCTGAAGCATCAGAAGAGATTTCATCTGTTTTTATTTGTATGTAATCAATATCATTGCCTCTATAGATGAGTCTCCAATATTCACGTATTAATTGATTTATTTTTTCCATTTTTTCGAAATGAAATTGCATAAGAGCCCAATCCAATGAAACACGATATTGTCCCAAATCTTGGATCAGGGCCTTTGTAACTTCAACTGCATAGTATGCTTTGCGATAATTAACAAATGAATCCTTATATTTTGGCTCTTCAATTTCTTTTTTTATTTTATTAATTTGATTATTGATTTCACCAATTTGCCCAAGAAGTTCTCCTTTTCTTACAGCTGCATCTTCTCGCTTTTTAATAAGTTTATTCTTTTCGCGAGATACACTGTTAAAATCCAGTTCTCCCAAATCTCTAGCAAGTTTTTCACTTTTCTCATTTAATTCTTTCTCTTTCTGTTGTAATAATTTAAGCTCCTTATTGTCTTTTAAGTCACGTTCTAGAGTTTCCTGTTGTAAAAGTTCTGTCTTAAGAGCTTCCAATGATTCCATAGCGTTTTTAATTTGTTGACTCTGAAATGCAGATCATTTAAAATTGGTTTTGGGCACACTAAATACATTTGCAAATACAGACCTTTGTTGCAATATCTTCTTTATTAGATTTGATGGAATCCTTCAATGAATCAATTTTTTCAACAAGATTCATTTCCGCAAATTCAAGCAATTCATTATTTAACCTGGTTTTTATTGATATAGGAAATTATAAACTTGATGTCTAGTGTGTTTAACAAAATACCAGGTGTACCGGTATGAAATGAGCGTTTTTTGGTGAAAATAAAACACTAATTATTAATAGGAAAGTAAAAAACATTTTATTCAAAGTATTGACCATTGCTTTCTACACATTTTGACCACCTTTCTGGCAATTTGTGGATACCACGTCAAAAAAATTGTTCGTCTTTTAAATCAAACCAACCAGACACCCAATTTTCGACCTCCTCGTAGGAATCAAAGTGTTGCTCAGCCAATGCGTGTCCCATCGATGAAAACAAATGGTAGTCGGAAGGAGCCAAATCTGGCGTCTTCAAACTTTTTTGGCGGTCTTCCACGTTCTTCATTTCTCACATCAAAATCATTATTTTTGAACCGTTGAAACCGTCTTTTGCATGTTGCTTCTAATAGAGCATCATCACCATATGCCTCGACAAGCATTCGATGCGACTCTGCACCACTTTTCTTCAAATGAAAACAAAAAATTAATGCTTTCCGCAAATTATCACTTTCTGATACAAAATTCGACATTTTTAACACGATGAAAAAATATGATGTTGTCTGTTCAATGACTTGATGTATACTAAATATATTTCACACATGTCATAGCAAACAAACAAAAAAAATAAAGGCTCGTTCACAACAAATGTTCCCTGTCGGAACATTTGTATCTTTACGCTCACTTCATACCGGTACACCTAATAAGTTAAATTCTTGTATTTAAAAAAGGTATTGTAAAGATGCTATAGGAGCTTAAACTTTAGGTTTTAAAATTCTTAAATTGTAAAGTAAATCTTAGCGAAAATGTGAGTTAAAAATATTTTAAGAAAAATATATTATTATAATATTTAAACATTATTTTAACCTACATTTCAATAAAATTTAATTCAATCGGGTTTAAGGTCAGTTTTTTAACACTAAAATTGGTTAAAATTTTAACAAAAATTAAGTAAATGTTACTTATTAACAATTTGAGTATTAAATAACCTATCTTAAGCCAGGTTAAATTAAATTTTATTACTACACTATTATAATAAAGTATGTATTATTATAGATAAATATATATATGTCAATGACAGTCAATCTTCCACTTTTTATTATTATTGTTGTAATCCAGTGAGACCTAAAAAACACATATATATAAGGATAACAAAATTTTCACAATGGAACAACTTAAGAAAGGTGTTTGCTCACCTTTCCAAAACTAGGAAATTGAATAGACGAAATTTTTACATTTTAATTTTTTTGCCTGAGTGCATATAAGGAAATCAATTATCTTAATAAATAACAGTATCTTAACATATCATTCTACAATATATCAGTAGAACTCAAATTAGTCGTTTGACATGGAAATAGATGGGCGACGTCAATAGGGGTAGAACTACAAATGTAGCACACTTAGGCTTCAATAGGTGGGGTCTTGTTATGATAGCACGTGAAATGCTCATTGTAAATATATTATCCCGAATAATTGTGCCACTTTTATATAGCGGTCAATATTTCTAATGCAATGTCGGACAGACAATCGAGTTATTGGCTAACTAAAATAACGACACTTGTCTTGGCTAGAAAACTATTGTTTTGTTTTAATAAAGTGCGCAATATCTTTGGCGATTCCATTACGGATGACGTATATAAATTTAGGAAAAGATAGACCTGTAGTAGATACACACATCTGGATAGTGCCAGATAGTGGCAGAGCAGATGATCAACATTTCCTTCGTCTTCCACTGATTCACAATTTCGACTATTGTCGTTAAAGAGAGTCTTGTCCGGTCAGTAAATACGATAAATGCATATTAAAATGATTTTAACCCAATTTCAAACCTACACTCGAAAAAAGCTTATGAAGTATTTATAACTTATTTTAATTTGAAAATATATTATTCATTAAGATATTTAGCATGTACAAATTTATAATTAGATTAAGATAAAATTGTTTTTCATTCACCAAATTTAAATAAAGTCATTTTCTTATATACCTTTTTATATCCTGATTCAGATTTTTATGCTTTTCCAACTTTGACTGTAGTTGTTGCAACTTTTTCCGATTCAATTCTTTGCATTTAGCTTTTTCAACTATAGCAGTTTTAAGCTTCTGTCCCAAAGGATTAACTTTCGCTTGTGATTGTTGTAATTCGATTTTAACCGTTTCAACTAGATTAACAAGTTCAATTTGTCTATCTTTTAATTGTGGCAAAGACTGTACACCTTCCTGTAATTTTATCTGTTCGTCTTTTAACCTAAAAGTTATATGATTTATATAGTGATTTTAAGGTTTTTAAATATTTTTAAACTTTTATAATTCATACTGAAAACTTACGTATTCTTTTTTTCGCGAAGGGTATTCAAAGATTCCATTACTTTTTCGTATAAATGTTGCATATTTTCTATACTTTTTCGTTCATTTTCCAATTCTGCCGAGAGTGTAGTTTTTTCTAATTGAAGATTTTCTATAGAAACAGTATCATCTGGATTATAGTCACTCGGTAATTTAGTCTAGTAATTAGTAATATTCATTAGTAACTAGCAATTTAGTATTATATATCAAAAATAAATATCTTTTACTTTAAAATGACCAAACCTTTAATTTATGTAGTTCATCTTTAAAACGTGCAACATCCTTAATAGCTTCATCCAAAATAGTCATGTCACTTAACATTGAGTTAGCCAAATCCATTTTTGCAGTTGGTTCTGCAATTTGCTGTTGTAAAGTATCTAATTCAATAGCACATGCTGCCAATTTATCTTTAATATCATTTAACTGTTTCTTGCGTTTAGGTATATCCTTTTCTAGCTTTGCGACCTTTTCAATGACAGGCTTTAACTGCAGTAAGTTTTCGTATTTTAACTGATTTTCTTTCAAAATCTTTTCCGCTCGTCTTATATTATCTGGCAAATGTAGTATTTCATCAGATAATTCAGTAGTAAGGTCCATAGTCTTTAAAATAAAATATATTAATATTGTATTACTATAACAAGTGAGTGAAATTTACCTCGTTATTGGACATATCTTTGTGACATAATGGACAACATGGATTTTCTGATATTTTTTCGATATATCTTAAAGTACAGAATTAAAAAGATTTATTTGTTATATTAATAGATTATATATTAAATAATGTATAATTTTAGTAATGTTTTCCAACTTTATAAAATTGGCTTTAAATATTATTCGAGCTGTTGGAAGCTTACTGTAGTTGTAACCCGCTGAGACCTTTAAACAGATAACATGAAAGGATATACAAGATAATTACATGAGTGGGAAAGTGGATGGGTAGTGGTTGGGAGTGATGGAGAGGAGGAATGAGGATAAGTGGTGGATTGGATGAATGGGATTTAATTGAACATTAACCTAGATCAAGACGGAGACACCTGGCCACTTCAATGGGGTGAATCCAAAAGACAATTGCACATAGATTTGTGTGCGTTGTAGGACA